>NW_017253361.1:292570-295877 GCF_001642045.1 Paraphaeosphaeria sporulosa | reverse complement strand
AGAGCGTAAATCCTCTAGTGCTTTAAGGCTTTTATAATAGCGTAGAGTTCTTTATTGTGTACGTTGTATTGTGTTTCTGTATTGTTGAATTTGCATGAGTAATAGGCAATTAGGTGCCATTTACCATTCCTTTCTTATTTGGTATAGGCGCCTAGCGTAAGGTCGCTAGCGTCTATTTCGAATCTTAATGGTTCATCTGCTCGGAAGTGTACTAAGACTAGTTCCATGATATATGCTATCTTAAGGAGTTGGAACGACATTCCACATTTCGTTATCCATTTAAAAGGTACATCTTTCCTAGTAAGGTTCGTTAAGGGTATCGTGATCTTTGCGTAATCCTTAATAAACTATTGGTTGAATCCACAGAATCCTAAGAATTCTAGAATATTCTTAGCTATCTTAGGTATAGGCCAAGTTCTTATGTATTCCACTTTACTTAGTGCCATCTCTATTCCTTCCATAGTAATAATATGTCCTAGGAATTCAAGTCATTTAACATGAAATTGGCATTTCTTAAGTTTAATTCGTAGGTGTGCCTTATCTAAAGCCTTAAGTACCATTTGTACATGCTTAATATGGTTAGATTCGTTTTCTAAATAGATGAGAATATCATCTATATACGTGATAACGAATATATCCAAATATTTGCGTAATATATTATTAACAAGTGCCATGAATATTACTAGTACACCTGTAAGTCTAAAAGGCATGACTACGTATTCGAATAGTCCATAGCGTAATCTAAACACTATTTTCCATTCTTCTCCTTTCTTCATCCTAATGAGGTGGTATCCGTCTCGTAGGTCCATTATGGTGAAGAGTTTTGCTCGAGAGAGTCTATCTCTAAGTTCCGATATATTAGGTAATGGATATTAGTTCTTAATCGTTATATCGTTGAGTCTTCTATAATCAACACATAGTCTATCCAATCCATCCTTTTTCTTGATAAACATAAAGGGGCTGGCTACTAGTGACTTCGACGGTCGTATGTAGCCCTTCGCGAGGTTCATTTTTATGAAATCGTATTCTTTCTAGAGTTCTTCTCCTGACTTGGGGTATAGTAGTCCAAAAGGTAGTGTTTTCCCTTCATCTAAGTTAATTGTATAATCCTAAGGTTAATGTTCTGGTAGGTTTACTTTTCCTTCTTTTTCTATAAATATGTGTGTCCATTTCTTATACCATTTTGGTAACTTAAGGGGTGTGCTGCTATCCTCCTTCTTGCATATTATGGCCTAATTCTTACCATTACTTGCCAAGGGTTGGTCCAAGTTTTCGACTTTGTGTCGCGGTATCATGTTATTGATAACTCCCTCATCTACTATCAGTTTCGTTTAATGCATAGGCTTAGCTTGCATTACATAGTTACAGCGTTCAAAGGATATTGTTTTCAAACCCTAGTCAATGTGCGGGTTATGTATCCTTAACCAAGGTATCCCTAACACAAGTTCATGTGTGGACCCTTTAAAGACATTAAGGGTAATCCTTTCCCTATATCCTTGGACGTTAAGTATCGTAGTGACCTCTTGAGTTATTCGAGGCGTCTTAGGCATTGGGGTTCCATTCGCGACATGGACTGTGTAGGGTTCTTTCTTATCCAGCATGGTAAGTCCAGCTTTCCTTGCTGCCTCGTGTGATATGAAGTTTTTCCCTACCCCTAAGTCTATAAGAGCTTTCGCCTATATTCCTTTAAACTATACCAGTAGCTTAATTAATACTATACTATAGGTGGTATTTAATTCTGCAAAGGCGTCTTCCCGCCAGAGCCTAGGTCTAAAAAAGACACATCGTGGTTGTTATATGCTTCCAGGGTAAGGTAGTTATTTATCCTTACCTTCTTCTTCTATTAACGCTTTAGGTATCGTTCCTTATCGCTGTCTATTTCCACCCAGTCGGGATACTTTTCCCTGCTCTATAGTGCTTCACCGTTTTCTCATACTGGTTTAAATTCCATAAAGGTAATCCATCACTTAGGTAGGTCTTTAAATCCGTTTATATATTTCTATTCCATATATGTAACATAGTTAGGGTGCAAATAGGTGTACCAGTAAGGTTATATATATCATTTATTTACTAGCATTAAGCATGCTTAGTTCATAGCGGCGTTATAGTGAGGAAACTATTATCGTTCGCGCTTGTCCTATAGATGTTCATCACATCCTATAATGGGGTAGTTAAACTATTCCTATCTACAACGTTATATGTGCTTTGGTTGTTTATTATTTTCTTCTTTCACTTAGTAGTGTATCTAGCACGTATCCTCTCCATACTCTATCCATCTAAGGGATACGTGCGTGGGATTTTAGTGGTCTAGGTTATACTATGGTGCGTAGTTTACTTCCTTATTTTTATAAACCTTATATGTGGGCCAGTTCTTATATATTGTCTCTGCCTAGTCCCGTTATTCCTTTGAGACCTTGGCTCCTCCTTATGATTCGAACGTGATAGGTTGGACATATCTATCCAAGTGCATCACTACCCTATAGGCAAGGTCGCCGTCTCGAGGTTGGTTAGGTTCTAGAAATTCCCATACATTTGGCGTATTATTACTTAATCCGGGTTCTAGTGTATAGTTGGGTGTTATTAGATTATTCTTAAGGTGTCGGCCTTAAGGGTAAGGAGTAGGAGATTATATAATCTCTTTTACGTCTAGCTCTTCCTCTACGCTAAGGTATACGTTTAAGTCTTCGTTTAGGTCTTTGTATAGTCGTGAGTCAGGTAAATCCAGTTGGTCCTAATCTTTAATCTTGAGCTTCTTAATATTAGTGAGTACTATCCATTCTTTATTAGTTGCCTCTACATTGCCGGTGGATAGTACATTTAACTACACGGTCCTTATAACCTTATTCTTAGAACGGCAGTTCCTGGCAATATGGCCCAGTTTACCACATATAAAACATTTATGGGTCTCAGTCGTCTTTAGTTGACTTCTATCTAAGACGCATGGTTTAGGCTTATAGAAGCCTAATGCCTTTCCTTTTCCTTTACCTAAGTAGTTAAACTGGACATCTTCTATAGGTACGTAGCCATATGAGTTCTACGACTATCATTAGTGAGGTTTGGTCGACTTTCAGTAAACAACTAGTGGTGGTTGCCTAAAGCTTACTCTTAGGTTCCTCACAAGATCCTATCATAGATCATACCATTCTCTATTAATCCTAATACACTCATTGTACAAGTCCTTAAGGGTGTTAATAAGTCCACCACTATACTATAGTTCCTCACGTAGTTATTTCTTAAGTCCTTATTTATACATTTATATTAATGATTTATCTTCCTAGTCCAGCTATACAGCGTACTTGCGGAATTC
>NW_017253361.1:289575-290753 GCF_001642045.1 Paraphaeosphaeria sporulosa | reverse complement strand
AATATAGCCTAAGTGTAATCCAAACGATAGATTAATAAATAGGTTAAACACAAGTATAAAGGTTTATACTCGAGTTCCTATATACTTACCTACTCGGCTGCTTAGGGCTCCTAAGTAGCTAAGTAGGTCACGTGACCTATCTTGGCTTACTCGGCTACTTAGGGCTCCTAAGCAGCTGAGCAGATCACGTAACTACTATCTAAGCGGCTTGGCTACTCTTTATCTCGTCACAACCCTACCACTATATTCTCGCACCTTTATAAGCGCCCCGCCTCACCCTTCTATCTTCCGGTTTATAACATCATCCCCCTCCTTTCCATTCTTCGTCCCGAAGAATTATGCCTACTAACCATTATCCTACTAAGCGTCGTCGCGACCTCATTTTTACCATCAAGAATTATGGTACCATTATAGTGTCTAAATATTCCTTCTATTGAGCACACTCTCGTGTGTGTAAGGTCCATATTAGTTTAGGGAAGTGTAGTGAATGTTAGAGATAGGGGTTAAAATGCGACGTGTCTATTACTCGAAATGAGTTTTCGTGGTTGGTTACTGAGAAGAAGAAATTAGAAGCGTAATTACTAGAGGCGCGTAAGGAATAAGACACTACGTTTAAAGCGTTATACGTTGCGCATATAAAAGAAGAGCGGCTAGTAAAATAGCTAGCATAAAATAAGAAGTGTACTAGTAAAGTTATCATGGTAGAGAGTGCTACTTTGGAGGAGTTAGAAGAGGATCCAGTTCAGCCTACTTGGCCGGCTGGTCCTACCGAACTTAGCACTTCTATGTGGTCTGCCATGGATGATCTTCCACCTAGGTTCTAGGAAAATCCTATTTCGTCGTCTTAGGTGTGTCATAGTCTTCGCTATTAGAGTGGTATTATTCTTAAGAAGAATTCCTATATGCGTTACTAATAATTGGATAGATTTTCCTTTAGTTCCTATATGTTTTCGCTTAATGGGTATCCTTTCTATTTAATAAGATATTCTTCTTTATCTATAAATAGATTACATATTTGTATAATTCGTTCCACCTTAAATTCCGTTTCTTCCTCTGGCTAGTAATAGAAGGTGGTTTCGGCTGGTGTATCCTAATCCACTGGTTCCAGTAATAATATATGGAATATCGGGTATACATTAATATCTAGTGGTAATTCTAGTTTATAGTTTACTAGTAAT
>NW_017253361.1:158177-288696 GCF_001642045.1 Paraphaeosphaeria sporulosa | reverse complement strand
TTGGCACTTCCTAGTTAATAACTAAGAGTTAGTTGAGTTCTACCGTTAGTTCTAGAGATCTATCTTTGGCCTTACAAAGGATTGTGGAGAATGTTTTAACCTTTTCTCCTACTAGATTACTTTATTGGCTAAGAGTGTCTACTTATCCGTTTTCTTTTTCAGCTACATAGATGATTTTAAACTTATATTACCTAGTGGTCTATAACCATTATTATTGTCATAGCGTGAGTTCTTTAGTCGTCATAAACTTTAGTAAGTTCTTATAATCCATGTAGATTTCTAGCGTTAAGTAGCTAAGAGCGTAAATCCTCTAGTGCTTTAAGGCTTTTATAATAGCGTAGAGTTCCTTATTATATACGTTATATTATGTTTCTACATCGTTGAATTTGCATGAGTAATAGGCAATTAGGTGCCATTTACTATTCCTCTCTTATTTAGCGCAGGCGCCTAGCGCAAGATCACTAGCATCCATTTTAAATTATAGTGGTTCATCCGCTCGGAAGTGTACTAAGATAGGTTCCATAATACATACTATCTTAAGGAGTTGGAACGACGTTCTATACTCTACTATCCATTTGAAAGGTATATCTTTCCTAGTAAGGTTTATTAAGGGTATCGTGATCTTTGTATAGTCCTTAATGAACTATCGGTTGAATCCATAGAATCCTAAGAATTCTAGAATGTTCTTGGCTGTCTTAGGTATAGGCTAAGTTCTAATGCATTCTACTTTGCTTGGTGCCATCTCTATTCCTTCCATGGTGACAATGTGTCCTAGGAATTCGAGTCGTTTGACATGGAATTGGCATTTCTTAAGTTTAATTTATAGGTGTGCCTTGTCTAGAGCTTCGAGTACCATCTATACATGCTTAATGTGGTTAGATTCGTTTTTAGAATAGATGAGAATATCATCCATATACGTGATAACGAATATGTCTAAATGTTCGCGTAGTACATTATTAATAAGTGCCATAAACATAGCTGGTGTACCTATAAGTCTAAAAGGCATAACTACATATTTAAACAGTCCATAGCGTAATCTAAACGCTATTTTCCATTCTTCGCCTTTTTTCATCCTAATGAGGTGATATCCGTCTCGTAGGTCCATCATGGTAAAGAGTTTGGCTCTAGAGAGTCGGTCTCTAAGTTCTAATATATTAGGTAGTGGGTATTAGTTCTTAATCGTTATATCGTTGAGTCGTCTATAGTTAACGCATGGTCTATCTAATCTATCCTTTTTCTTGATAAATATAAAGGGACTGGCTACTAGTGACTTTAATGGTTGTATATAGCCCTTCGCGAGGTTTATCTTAATAAACTCATGTTCTTTTTGGAGCTCTTCTCCTAACTTGGGGTATAGTGGTCCAAACGGTGGTGTTTTTCCTTCGTCTAGGTTGATCGTATGATCCTAAGGTTGATATTCTAGTAGGTTTACTTTTCCTTCCTTTTCTATAAATATGTGTGTCCATTTCTTATACCATTCTAGTAACTTAAGGGGTGTGCTGTCGTCCTCCTTCTTACGTATTATGGCCTAATTTTTACCATTATTTGCTAAGGTTTAGTCTAAGTTTTTGATGTTATGTCGCGGTATTATGTTGTTGATAACTCCCTTATCTACCATTAGTTTCGTTCGATGCGTAGGCTTAGCTTGCATTATATAATTGTAGCGTTTAAAGGATATTATTTTCGAACCCTAGTCGATATGCGGGTTATGTATCCTTAACCAAGGCATCCCTAACACAAGTTCATGTGTGGATCCTTTGAAGACATTAAGGGTGATCTTTTCCCTATATCCTTGGACGTTAAGTATCGTTGTGACCTCTTGCGTTATTTAAGGCGTCTTGGGTATTAGGGTTCTATTCGGCTCTCATCCCCCCGCTATCATAACGTGCCCAAACGCCGTGCGGCGACGCCTAGACTACAGTGGAAGTAGATAAACCTGGAGGCAGGTAACCGGTGAAGGTATAAGTCTTGGGTGAGTAGAGTCAGCAATACAGTATAGGCGCCTGCTTAGTTTATGCAGTTTTGGTAAACTTGGTTATGAGGGAAATCGATCGACCAGACGACGTGAGGCCTTTGCCTCGCTAGATATACATGGGCGAACCACGCTAGTATGGATTCTATGCTTACCCATAGTGAGCCAAGATACCTGCTCCGCGCCTATCACCGACCGTATTGGCTCCCGAACCGCCGAGTGAAAATACTTTGTTGAGGCACCCAACGCTATTCCCACACAAGCCCCTAACTCCTCTACCCTCGCCGTTGGAGTTTTGCAAACCTGCATAAAGGTTGCAGCTGCCTAAATCCAGACAATGGGGCTTCCCACGGCCTCTATGGTGCATAATTTATTACATCTTCTCTCCCATTCCCACAGTCAACGGTACTACTCACCCATTCATCATGTCAGCGGCTTCCGTCATTTCGCAGTTGAGAGGTCTACTCGTCAAGGCTGAAAATTTACCCCTGAAGTTCTCTAAAGTCTACCCATCCGATGGCTAGTGGGACACTTTAATTGACCTAAGTGCAAGCCTTTCTCAAGTGACGAGGAAGGTTGAGGATGAAATACGGATGCTTAAGGAGTTGCGATTAGAACGAGCATGGGAAGAAAGTAAAGAACATCGTTCAAACGCATAGTTATTGAGGGGTGACCTTTTCGCTAAAGGTCGACTCAAGAACCCGTACATCTTTAGGAGGAACATTGTTACAATATTTGGGGGCCCAAAGGATTCGAAATTTGATTCCGAGGATATGAAGATCAGGAAGGAATCTACGCGCGATAGATGTGAGCTTATCCGAGGCTTAAGTGCTGATGGAGTAATTTCATGGGCTATTGCTTACCCTCCGACTCTTTGGGCTGCAGGCTCCATGGCCTTGGATGTTTTCACCTGCCTCCTTGACGATATTGAGCCAGAGTTAGAGCAGGCTTGGCCACCCACGGTATGGGAGACGTTGCACCTGCTCAAGGCGGATGAGGGTTTTTTGGAAAGCTCTCTTGTATATGAGGAATTCCTTGAAGGTCTGTTTTCTAAACTATTGAAAATAGTGTAATCTAACCAGAGCCAGCAATCGACAATATCTCATAGAACCCAGGGCAAAGCCGAAAGCGTAGGCGCTTTGGAAGCGAAACCGGGCATACTGTTCCAGCATCGACACGGTCGGCTCCTTAAGAAGTGGAGACAAAGCTAGTTAATCGGCGTAAGTGAATGAATGTTAACATATGAGAAGCTGCTCCTAAACATGCGCAATAGAAATCCAATACATGTTCTTGAAAGGGCCTCGGCACCTTATTAATGAGTTGGAACCTCCGCTATACGATGCAATGCGGACTAGCAATCAATGGGAATTGGAAGAGAGGCTCGGAGAAGAAATAACTGAATGTATATCCACGCTAGTTCCTAGAGACGAGAACGAGGATATCTCCATCACACTATGGGTTGGGCGAAGGGAAGGGCTCCGGCAGATCAACAAGTTCAAGTAATAGTGGACTTGGTCAGCTTTACCTAAGCATTTATTACCTCGACCTCAAATAATAGGGGAACATCATGCTTCCCAATCGTAGTAAGATTCTCGTATACCCAGTGCGGTGTAGCACCCGCTTTTACTTTAGGGTTGGAAATCCTGATTAATTCACCCTTGCATTTAATTTCCCTGGTATAGTCTACCCCGTTATATATGCGAGCCGAAACATACTCCAAACCATGCTCGGCCATGACAAACTGCTTTTGAGTCTACGTGTGGAGGTGTCTGTGCCGTAGATGGTAGAGGTAGTAGGCGGTACCGGAGTGGTGTAGGGTGGACTTCTATCTACACAAAAATTAGCCAAATAAGACACGATTTTATTGGAAGACCTTATATTCAGTTTACTAATGGTGTCTGCTAAATCTGCGTATATGCGAACTGATGGATAAGGAGCCACCAATAAGGATGCCTCACTAACCACTTTCCTACCAGGTCGAAATGTAAAGGGAAGCTGTGGTGTTTTGTTCTAATCTTAGATACGCTCCGGATTGGCTGATGGAGTTTTCGCGAGGGTTGATGCCGATTTGGCTCATAAATCGAGCGGGCGGTCGGATGGCAGAGGGCGCAATCTGGAAGGGAGACTCGAGCAACGATAGTAGTAAAGGAAAGCTACAATTCGCGCGATAGCGTGTCAGCATACTCATAGCCGTGGGTAGCATACTTGGGCGGGGATTTACCTTGGACTGGTGATACTCCTTGAGTAGCTCTGCGGATGGAGCAGGCAAGAAGCGGGGAAGTGGAGGCTTAAAACACTTAGTGGACTTTCTAGATCGTGATTTAAACGCTCAACTAAAGGGATGTGGTGGTGTCGAGAAGTCCGATGATGCGCATGATTTCTCCCAGGTGTTGGTGCCCGACGACAAGATTATCCCAAAAATGTTAGGCAGCTTGAGGGCCTGCCCCACCATTAATCGTCACGTGCACGATTACCGACGCCTAATGACCCAACGTTACATTGACGGTCTTTAGAGCAATAATTAAAGGGTATGCCATAGATAGCGAGTGGTATGCAGCCTTACATCATATGTGGCGCAATATTTTTACATTTCGGTGGCAGTGCGCTGATAGCGAAAGTCACTCAAGCCACGTAACTTAGTTAACCTTAGGGCCATCGACGTTTTCTCACTACCACCGGGCTCGCCAAGGCTTATGCAAATGAATTTCAGCAAGCAGTGGCTACTTCGATGGTGAGCAGAGCGACGTGGCTCAAAAACTCGTTTGCTACCCAAGGTCGCGGGGGAATTAAGTTGAGCGCGACTAGCCGTTCATTGCATTTATTCTACTTTTTTTAACGATGCATATGGTTATCATTCATAGAGGTGCCTGTGCAATGACCGGGCCTGGGCGACAGCACCATCTAATTTAGATCACAATAAAGCCTTAAATCTTTAATAGACTTGCAGGTGTTGGTATTTATGCAGGCCTGGAGAACTTTCGCTCGACCAATTAGCGCTTGGAAATGCGGAATGCGAAAGCCATCTAATTCTGCTAATAAATGCGTGTCCTTCAAGGCTGCGCGATGGCCAACCGTGTGCTCTTAATGTTAATACAGCGGTGATTTGAGGGCTAAAAGCATGGCACGATAAGCAATCCGACTGTATCCCAATTAGTGCATTAGAAGTCGCTCGACGTGCTCGTGAGCTAAATCAACACTGCCAATTTGAGGATTTGAGTGCGCCTTTGTTGGACCATTGCATGCGTTTTTAGATGCGGGCGCCATCCCGAAGCGCGCGCTTTATGGTGGGGCCGCGTCCAATTGGATGGAGGAAATCGTCAATGCTCAGCTCCTCGTCACACCAACCCTCCTCGCCGTTAACTTTAGCTGTGACTCACTTGCCGCCGAGCGTAGAGAATGCAATACAGCTACACCAGAAAGATGATAGCGCCAACGATACGATTGGCAAGACGCGATGGCGCCACTTATAATAAAAGTGCGCCTCTCTGCACATGCTAAGGCACCTAGACGCCTCTGATATAACAATGATCCGGCTTCTGAAGAGAACTGCATGCTTAAGTTAAGCCTCTCTACCCCACGCAAGCGTGCTCGTTCGGAGCAGGACATAGATCAACGAAGCGAAGCATTACTTTCGACTAAGAGAAGGAAAACCAGCCCTTCTAGCGAACTTCTATCAGCGTTTTGGGACAATCTATCTAAGATCTGGCTCACCAAAGGAGCTTTAAGAGAACTCAATAGGAGAAATATCCAAGCTTCTTCAAGCGCAAATCGTTCGGAGCAGCTGAATATTACGAGGGAATAGGAGAGAGTTGAAGCTCTCTGCAGCCACGACCCGAGCAATTTCAAGGACGTGGAATCATTCGCGAGACACGGTGGACCAGACTTGTCGGACCTAAGAAGCGTGAGATAACAATACTATACCGTCTCCTTGCGCCGCTAACAGTCCGCTTTAGTTTCCCGAGCCCGCCCACATCGCGAAGTACACTATGAGCGCGAGCCGTTCGAGTACTTAAAGCCGACAACGAGATCCTGCTTCTATAAGCACTAGACCAACTACAAATACAACGAGGATAAAAAGCACTAGGGTCTATAATCGGGACTTTCAACAGCACCTTGTTGACCATAATGTTTATCCACATGGGTACAGACATTCCGATGGCAGTGTGCCAATAAAGCCAACGAATTGGAAGGACATCAATAAAACCTTGGGACATCCTCGGCCTTCTCTTTCTCCGTCTGTGTTTGACGAAGAAGAATATGAAAGATTTATGTAGGCAGATGCGGACGCCTTGAAAGAGAAGTAAGTCTTAGAGTTGGTGATCCCCTTCCTTGAAGGCAAAATCAACGATGCCAAATGCCGCTCAGGCGGAATACCTTTCACGAATCTCAAGCCCTTGACAGACGGCACGCTTAAGCCCGGCAATCCAGACATATACTATGGTGCTCGGCCAGAATAGCTTAGCAGAAAGATTCGCATCGAACTTGGTGAAAAGATCGTTCCTTCAACACAGCATGACCTCCCCCTAGTGCCAAACTTCTTTCTTGCAGCCAAGGGCCCTGACGGTTCAATAGTAGTAGCCGGACGACAGGCGTATTACGACGGTGCATTGGGCGCACGAGGCATGGCGAGTCTAGAAGAGTACGGACAAGGTGATCCGGGATACGGCACTACTCATGCCATTTCATTAATCTACCACGGTGGCCAGCTTAAGATGTACACCAGCCACCTTGCGCAACCCAGCAGCCCTGGGGAGGGTCTGAAGTATCACATGACTCAGATCAATACATGGGGAATGACCGGAAACGCCGACACGTTCCGACAAGGCGCAAGAGCATACAGAAATGTGAGAGATTGGGCTAAAAAGTGGAGAGACGACTTGATTGGGTAGGCAAATGAGAAAGCGGCTCTTGCAGAAACTGAAATAATCACTGGTGAGGTAGGCGCAAGCCCGGCGCTAAGCTTTGTAATAGCAGCGTCAGATACGGAAGCTTACACCATGAGCCAAGAGTCTCGGACGACGCTGAATGAAGGCTCCAACGCACTGGGTATCTTTGAGGAATCCAATAGCTTGGTAGAAACCCTCGTAGTAAAGCAGTCCAATAAGCGTAAGCGACGTAGCACTAATGCGGGCAGCGAAGCATAGCTACGCGCTAATTAATCTGGTACACCCTCTACGCCTAACGATATTCTCCTTGTGTGTAACGATTTCGGCGTCTGGATAGGAGCACGCGGGGACCGACGGGATCGCGGTGGTCGGGTAGTAGCGCTTTGGGTTGGATCGCCAGACAGTTGGGAATATGTACTATATCATCGATTTCTGATTGTATTCGCAATGTTACACTTTTTGGTCAAGCTGCATAAGCCTCACAATGAGGGTGTTCTTGACGCCCATCAAGTTGGAGAGACGCCTTGACCGGATTTCAAATTCGGTGGCGTAGGAGTGCAGCGCTCCTGCCTTAGGTTTAGTAGAAGGTGTAAGGACTAAGCCTATTATTCTTCTAGGGATCTACACTCGCCCTAGCTCTACAATAAGGTGTGTCTTGCGCCAATAAGAATATAACATTATGAAAGAACAGTCATGCAGCCACTTCAGAAGCCCTAGAAGTCAGTAATACTCCTCAACAAGAAGCACCGCTTCTACCACTTTTCTCACTATGCCCCAAACCATCCAAGGAAGATTCCTGGAACAAACAACAGATAGACCTGAATCGAATACGAAAACTCTAGGAAACCACACTCAAATACCTTGAGAATCTGCGATCTGCGATAGCGGTATGAGAGCCTAGTGGTAGGCAATATCAGAGGACGAGACCATTGAAACATTCAATATCTGGTCATCGGACACGTTTCCCAACCTCGACAGCGATGCAAAGAGGCTGATATTAAAGATGAAGAACCTCGACCTTATGAAAAGGGCATTGATGTCGGATATCATGGCAGATATAAGGAGATTGAGCGAGTCTTTAAGGCTGACATCGCAATTAAGGACGGTATTTGAGTCTAGTTCTACATCGTCTCATCTTACCAACTTCTCGTGCAATTCTCTATCCTTTTTTCATGTACAGCGCTCGATCCCTATTTAGATCGTCCCATCCTTCCAACGAACTAACACAAGCTCCCCCCGCATCTATCTCCTTGCCCTCCAGCAATCCAAATCCTTAACTGAAACAAGTATATGTTCTGCCTTAATATGAATGCCCTTGTCGTCTTGCAGGACGGTGGTAAAATGAGTCCTACTATTATTCTGGCTCTCGTAGAACCCCTGCGCGACTCTAGTATAGGTGCGGTGAGTGCTTTGCTTGACTGCCGTGCGGTAAGAATAGGTCGCCTTATAGTGTTGGTAGTGCGAGTAGTACTCGAATGCAACGCTATGCTTGATCCTTGGCTTTGCCGCTTGCGACTCATACTATTCGCTGATGGAAAGCGCTTCTGTTTGTCTGTGACGTTGCGTATTTGCCGTTATAGTCGTCGTCGTCATTATTAGTGCTGCTTCCACTACTACTTTCGCTGCTGCTACCGCTGCTCGTACTTTCGATGGTAGAAATTCTTGGTAGGAAATGTGAGATGGAAGGAACAGACTATCAATAGCAGAGGCTCACCTTCCGGCTCTAACTTATTTTCCGTCGGATGCCAATACATGGTGGCTTCCCTATCTACGTAGTGGAAGGCCTCTTCCGTCAACAGTTTGATGTTTGTCATCGACGGGCTACTTGGCGGCGTTAATGGTAGTCGCCACTACGGGAGCTCACTTGACTGAGCCTTCGCTTTACCAACCGTTCCAGAGTTAATTGCATCGGTCGAAGTACTGGGAATACAAGTCGATCGTACGTGAGCAGACCTGCATCTCCTTCGTGAAGGTTGCCAAAGTCAGGGGTCGGAGCTCGAGTCTAAGTAATTGTTATTAACAACACCCGCAATGCCTACGCATTGTTAGAAAATGCATGCTTACGCTACTATCGCGATCGACCAAAGGTGCTTACCCTGACTGCTATCCTCAGAAGGGGCCGGCCGAAGTGGAGTTCTATCCCCTGCGTCTCCTTGATAAGTTGGCATTGAGACGCCTGTTCCTCCGTGGGATTAGCACTACTCACATCATTGCTTTCTATCTAGATGCCGCTAATCTAGTAGTTGGCTTCGGTCTCGGCTACATCTCTGTTAGACGTTATAGGATCTATAAATAAACAAAAATGTTACGTCGGCTACGGGGATGCCTACCTAAGCAAGTTAAGTCGACGACTTTAACACCATGCACCACGTGTGCAGGTTTCTCTCCATTCCCCTTTATACTGTTTGAATCAGGTTCGATACCCAGAATATCATCGAAACTGGGGTATTTACTCGTCGTCGCCAGAACGGGCTTTCTTCTTCGTTGGGAGGGTTCAAGAGGTCTACTTTGGAGACCCATTGCAAGGAACAAATTGGGGGGAACCTTGTATCTCCTGGGCAGGAAAAGTACTGAAAAGTGTTGCCATCGTGGCGTTGGTGTTTAGAAGTCCTAGAAATCTAGAGAAGCGAGAAACGCAGACATTGAAGTAGGCCATGAGCACGCTTGAGGAGCTCTCCACGCCCAACATCGCACAGCCGCCGAATGCTAGCAATAGTACAGCTTTCGCATTAAGCCCTTTCACTATTGGATGGAGCCGTTAGCACGTATCCCACCAATACTCGCCCCGAGACTAAGGAATGGTGGCGCCAGCTTCCCAGAAGAGATGCCGTAGGAAGCAGATTCGTCTCCTTTTCGTCAGAGGCCACCCGACAATCATACGCCTATAGATGACAATTCTGTCTGATCCGGTGCCTGCACGTTGATTAGGGGGCTCCCAGCAATAGCTCTCCGCTCGTTGGCACCTCCGAGACCCAAACCTGGGCTCATTTCTTCATTCAGGCCTCCAACTTCGTGCTCCTGGCGGGGGTGGATTGAATCATGGAGGCAGATTGGCGCCCGACGGGCTCCTGATTAATCAAGAGGATGCTCTAGCCGTTCCCTCCGCTTACTCTGTGATGCCGGAACGCAACCTGCCGTTATGCATGCGGTTAAGTGGACCCAGACTCCAACAATTAGTGTCGAGTGCATACTGGGCGAGTACGTGCTGGTATCGTCCGGCCTAGCTGTACGGCGGGTCGTAGCCTGGCTGAGTCTGCCTCATCTGACTCTCTCTAGAACTGATGTGCAGGAGCGGCAATCCAAGCCAATCATCTTCCTGAGGCTTACAGTTCCGTGCAATGGGTGACGGCCCAGCACAGGCCTGGCCCCTCCCGCTCAGACGCTATCGAGACGTGCAAGGCGCTTTTGTTGCCGACATGCGTGATTGATGACGCGGTAGGTTGATGATCTCCGAGATGAGCTGGCATATGGCACCTTCTGGAAGGAGGAACCGAAGGGATGACTGAATTCCGTTCATCGGCGGTGCCAGAGTAGGGGGTGGATGCCATGAACACTGCTTATCCATGTAGAAGGCGAGGGACCCAGAGCGGCGAAAATCCAGTCGGCAAGACTGAGGCCAATTGTATGCTTAACTTGACACGGTGCTTCCCACTTTCGATGGCGCAGCTTTGGTCATGCTAAGTCATCGAAGCCTGTAATATCCGCCTGTCCAGCTAAGGTGTCTCACACTGAAGCTGCCGTCTCCTGTTCTGCACCCTGAATATCGAAATTCGGTGGAGCTCCCTCAAATCGAGGTTCCAATTGATCCGAAGGTAATGGTCGAACCCAGGATTGGGGCCGGCGGTTGAAGCTGGAACACCGACAGCTGGATATTGATGTAAATATGAGCTAGAGCGTTCGGCAACGCCGGTTTCCTTTGAGGCGCAGCAAAGAAAGGGCACCATTAGTCTTGGTGAGGCATTTTGCTGATTGGGCTGGTTTCATTGTATGGCATGGCGCGTAGCTTCGTGGCCATTCAGTGCAGCAACTGAGCTTGGTGGCTTGGCTGTGGCAGCGAATTGGGTCGCATGAGCATCAATATCTGAGCCGTTGTTCATCTGAGTGCAATTTGTAATGCCGTCCATTCATCCGAGCAAAGTGTTGGCGGTGTAACGTAGCCTTCAGGCTTTGGAGTATCCTAAGGACACTGTTCCTCAAGTCGTCAAAAGGCAATGCGAATAATAGGATCGAAATACTAGACAGGTGCAATAAAGCGGGGAGGCTGCTTCATGGAGAGAATTGACGACAGTCGAAGTTACCGTCAGTGAAATGCAGTCCTGGAGCATCATGTGGGTACACTTGCCATCTTGCTGATAAGTATGAATAGTAGAAAGGGGGAGTAGGCATGGTTTCAGAAGGTGCAGGTAGAAAAGATTTTGGGTGAAATAAAACTAAGAAGGGGAAAGCTTCTTATACCTTACAACGATTATGTAATGAACATGGATTGGTAGCGGATCTAAGAATCTCCGGTGCCAAGATTTTGCTGGCTTGGAGGCGTCCATTTTTGGACGCAAAACACTCCAGATATGGAGGCATCTAAGCCAACCCAACATCGTTTATGGGGAGTGGAAGCAGACGAAGACGGATCAAACTCTCGCGGAGGACAACGTACTGGACATACCGCGTTGAGAAGGTCCACGAGTCCGCAGTGCAGTCCATTGATAGAAAGTCCCAGGTCGTCCAAATTGATAGTCGATCTTTGGCATATTACCTGGCGACCTGCACTGATATCTGCCCAGCTATACGTGGGACTCTACTGGAGGAGTACAACCGGGAATCGTAGCCAACGGATCCATGATCCTCCCGGAGGTCGTGGAGGTTTCACGAGCATTTGAAGAAGCGCGTTCAGCTACCAGCGATCATGACTTTGACTCTAGAAGCACTTTGGAGTGTCGAGGCCGCCGGAACACTCAAGCGCCTCCGAAACCTTCGAAATCTCCTACCGTAGACCGTCGCAAATGTTCAGCGTAATGCAGCTGCATAGTTTTGCTACAATCAATCAGTGAATTGCTGCGCTCTCTGATTCCCACGTTCAGTGCAATAGCTTCGTCGAGGTTCGCGGACAGCCAGATCTGGCGGGTAAATTTGTGCCTGTCGAGATGCTGCCGCGCTTCGATGAAGCTTTCGGGGTCACTGTCGTCCAACACCCAGAGACTCGTCAGAATCAATGCGGGTTCCTTCCATCGGACTTCAGTCGCAATACCGGTCGAATTGTGCTTGCACACATACCTCTAGTGGCGTACGCCTCGATGTCGCGGACGCAGAAGCAAGTCACCCACTGTTCCGTGGACGAATCTGACTTTCAGTGCTCGGACAATTTCTTGTTAACTTACTTTGGAGACTGGAACGTCTCGCCAAAGAACCCTAATGGCATGCACGAATATCCGCGTCCCGCGTATGGGGCCAAGAACAAGACAGCGGAGGAGACGGAGGCTGGGGCCGACATCTCCAAGCGCAAGACACTGCAGCCACGATCTATGTCATTTCGCTCGCCTCGGTCGTTTTGGTCATCCGGAAGCACACACTCGTCCGGGAGTCCTCCAATGCTTCCGGTCCTGATGGACCTCGGTCCAGAAGTACCTTGCCACCTCAATTATGCAATTTGAGATAGGACAAGAGTTATAACAGAGGCTAACACCCCGTCCAAACGCCCTGTGGAAGATACGGATCCAGATAGTGGGGTTGGACTGCTCGCTCGACATGCCACCATCGTGGCTCGGCTATCGTTTGTGGATAGAAATCCCAACCTCAAGCGTGGGCTGGAGGGGCTTCTGGATGACTCGACACAGTCCTCCTGCAATGCAAGCTACCAGTACGATGGAACGAGACAACGGAGAGAAGAATTTGTTAGACACCACCGTCGTCAGTGGCTGCGCCAGCTACACCCAGACGAGACGTAGCAAGGCGGAGATGGCACCGTGCACCATCCTGCCTACGATCCGGACCGCGTCTCATCTGCCGGCGTCTCCCTCGACTCCGTGGCACGGCACGAGCTCGAAATCGCAGATGCGCTTCACCGCGCCGAGCCCACCGTCGTGGACAACACCTCGGTCGACTTAACGCGCGCGCCGTCATCCATCTTGGGACTGATCACGGCCGCTACTGCTAACGCCAGCGCTCAGGGTTGGTGGCCGGAGGACCTCTCTGTGGTGCGCGCGTTGGATCCCATCTCCTTCTCGAGCCTGCCGCTCACGGCGGGCGCGCATCGCCCGCAGAGCCAGCTGGAGCAGCTGTCGACCAGCCAGTCGTTCTTTGGGGACATGCGGCGTCTGCAGCCGGATGGGATGTCGCGTGGGCAATTCCGGCACATGACTTCGTCGGGCACGGATGTGGCGGCAGAGATGGTGCCTCAGCTCCTCAGCTGCGGTTGGGGACTGTGGAGGAGAGTGATGAGGAGGCGGAGGAGAATGGGGATGGAGAGGGCATGATGGAGGAGAATTGGAATGGGGATTCGCGGATGACGGGCGGGGATGACTAGGCGGGGAGGGATGATTTGGAGAGGGGCGAAGTGTAAGATGGGAGACTTTGCGTGGGCGTCTGGCTGGGGCGGCTGACGAGTTTGGGATGGATGTTGTATCGTGAGACGATTAAGGATTGTTCTATGGCGCGGTTGTAGAAGGAGCCCGAAGGTTATGAATATATGAGACGTTAAAAAGATGCATGGCATTTGGGAAGAACTTTGACGTATTTGGGCAAGACGTGAGTCATGCGTTGAGCGACCCTGACCTCTTGGAATTACGGGGGGAATGAATGGCCGCAAAGCAAGGTGAAGGAAAAGGGAACTGTAAAGATGGAGGAGAAGTGAGGCGGAAAGGGGAGGGAGGTAGGGAAATGTGTCCGGAGGAAAAGGACCAAACTAACTGATAGAAAGCGGCAATAACGAACATGCCACTATGACGAAGGATGGGATCAAGATGAAGGACAACCTATCGAGGTAGGCTCCCAAATGAGAAGCGAAAGAAGTGAAATCGATACTCGCATATCTGACGTTGCGGAGAACACCTCTTCGTTGGGGATGAAACGACCCGGAACGGGATGACGAAAGGCGAAGATGACAAGGAACAGCGGCGGCGAAAATAGGTGTAGATCTAAATCTGCGAGATGGGTTTGTGGTTTCTGAATGAGAGGAAATCGAACGACATGTCCATGTGCATACGCACCGTCCAATCACCTCTCCACAGCGGAGAAATGCCCGGTACGTATTCAGGGCCCCCTCTATACGCGGTACGCCAAACACGCTACAACCACGCTCCCGCAAGCCCATGTGGGCGTCGTACAACATGACGGGGTCAGGCCACGCGTGTACAAGAGCGCACAAGAGCAATAAGAGTTTCAATACCCCCATGCGCGGCTTGGCGCCGCGTGGTAATATGTGGGCGCTTCCCTGTCTTAATAGAAGCGAGATGAGGGGTGCTACGCGAGTGCATGTGCACAGGGCGGACAGTTAGACGATTGTGTAGAGCGGAGCGATCCCGTCGTTGGTGAACCTCGGGAAGTTCTGCTTTTGGGCGGGCGTACGTGATGTTTAGTTTGAGGAGGTCGTCTTGCGGCTATTACGCTCGGCGTTGGCGCTCCGGGTGTGATGTCGCACTGCCGGCGGCCTGACAAGTGACACCGGCAACACACGTTATAGGTAGGTGTGGAGGCGCTGCCAAACGCTGCTCTCCGGGCGAAACGCGCAAAACGGCGTTTCGTTGCGCCGGCGGAAATTTCGAAACGCGGTGCGAACGCGACGAGGGCGTGGGCGTGGTGTCACTGAGGGGCGGGGCAGGCCGCCTGCTGCCGGCTAGACTTGCTGCGCGAGACCCGCACGGGTGCGGCTGCGCTGTTACACGGCTGCGTAAGACGCCGCGGCCACCAGACGGCACAGTGCAGTGCAGGCTGAGACAAGACGACGTTGCGCTTTGCGTTGCCTGCGGGCGTGGATGTATATTAGGCTGGGAGCGATCCCACTCGCATGTATATAGCGCCTCAGCTAGTCCTGGCTTTGTTACCTTCTTCCCCTGTGCATGCTTCTTTGTTGTCCAGCGTACAGTCCGTGGCATAGTTCAGGCGTCCTTTCTTTGTTTCTTAGCTTGTTCTGGAGAAACACTCCAGATATCGTATACTGCTAGCACAGCGTAATCCCCGCCGGTCCGCACACGATGCTCGACGCACTCCCGTCGCCGACGCGCTCGCTCGACGACCTAAGCAGGGAGGAACGCGCCTTTACGTTTGCCCACTTCACGTGCGAGCACGCCTGGGTCATTGGCAACATCTTGCGCAACGCCCTGCGCACCGCCGACTGCCCCGCCATCATCCACATTTCGCTGTCGTCCTCGCAGACGCTCTTCCATTCGCCGTCGATGCCCGGCTGCATGCCCGACGACGAGGCCCAGACACGCCGCAAAGCTGCGACCGTTCTGAGGTGGGGCCACTCGACGTGGTACCTGCATTGCAAGTTCAACGGAGACGAGAAGCGGTTCAGCGAGAGCTATGGGCTCACTGTCGACGAGAAGGCGAGGTACAGCTTGGAAGGAGGTGGGTACCCCATCTTCGTGAAGGGGCTGGAGGGCGTGGCTGGATCAGTGGTGCTCTCGGGCATAGATGGCGAACAAGCGCATATGGTGCTCTTGAAGGCACTCGAGGAGTACCGCGAGCTGAGGAACGACTTCCGCAGTCCAATGAGAAGCATGACTGTCAAGTGACTGCATGGCAGTGGTCAAGAGGAGGGCAAGGTAGGCTTGGGCATCCAGGCGCCGGTGCAGCCGCCCAGGAGCAGGAACAGAAGCGCCAGCGGGAACGTCCTTAATGGAATTGCCGAGAGACTATTCACGGTAGCGGCAAGGTTGGATGAGAACGATGACAAGGATCGGGGGCGGAAAGAGCACAAACAGCGGTGGAAGACATGAACACGGGGAACGACTCAGCATTTAAATCATGGATTGGAATGTCTGCACGGGACGGAACCCCAGGCGTCCGTCGATTGCATCAAAGGCGATCGAGTAGCCTTTGAGGAAGTTGCGCCCGGTGTTCACATACGGCGGGGGCTCCTGCCTCCCCGGAACGACGTAGGAAGGCGCCATGGTCGCGTTCTGCCCAACTTCAAACGAGTACGACGCGGCCACCTCGCTCAGCTCCTCACTCGCGCATGCGCCAAAGTCAATGGCGATTCTGGCGCCGTTCTTCACGCGGTGCACCGTTGGCGTACCCCCTTCTTTCGGATTTCGGATGATCACCTCAGGGAGCGGCTTACCATCCTCGGCGCGGATGTACATCTGTGAGATACCTGTTTCCAGTCAGAAGACGGCAGCAGTGCACATGCGGGAACATCTACCGGTGTCAATAAGAGCAGAACCGGGGATGCTCTTTCGCCCATTCACACGGAACTGCATACGAGGCATCGCCCAGTCGCGTGCGTCAACCGCATGCGCTATACCACGCTCTAATTTCATGAAGTCATATCCGCGCGTATTCTCCCGGGTCAATCCGAGCTGGATTCCTTTCGTGGACACGATATAGCCCGCCTTCATATCCTCAGGCTCAAACCGCGTTCCATTGATCGAATTGATATTCAAGAATGGATTACCCCATGACGTCGCGGTGCGCTGGCCCTCAGCGTTCTTGTTCCTGCCAAAACCAACGCCCATGTACGTTATCCCGCTTACATCTCTCTCGACTGGTTCCTGCCCCTCGGGACCAAGCGGACATTCAAACCCATGTTTTAGCGAGTCGTACCACGGGCACACCCAACTCTTATCCACGATGAGAATGGGCACCCTTGCCCCGGCCGAAATGTTTCCAGTCCCGTGGAACGTCAGGTTCAGGTCCAGATACCGCCCCACGTACACGATGTTGCTGCTCGAGAGGTACTGGCGCCCAGGCGTTCCGGCTCTCGGATCAACACCCGGGAGCAACGGCGCGCCGATCAAGAGACCAGTCGAGCCCGTGTCAACGGGCATATCGATACGAACATCCTCTTTCCCACTGTGGATCGTGACCCAGACCAAAGGGACGCCCCTCGTTCCGAACTTGTGGACGTACGGGAGGAATATGGATTTGTTGTAGTTCGTTCCGGACGATGCTAGAACGCTGGAGGAGGCGGTAGAGGGGATAGAAGAGGAGAAGCACATGTCGGGTTGATGGTGGTGTTTACTGTGCCGGGTAGCATACTCGCGATAAACATTCGAGATCTGGTAGTACAGCCCATACAAAGAAGCCACAAACGCGACAAGAAGCAAATGATACTGGTACGTCTGGTATGTCTGTGAATACGCACGCGTGATTGCCTTGCTTGCTGTGTCCTTGGAGTCGATCGTTTGGAGATGCTGGTGATGATGCACACCCATGGTGCTTGGACGCTGCGAACCGTGTTGAATGTCCGCAACCTGACCACCGTTTACACACCACGCGAGCTGTTGAAGCTCTAAGTACGCACGCTGGGGACGGCGGTGAGGAGACGATGTACAGAAGGGGAAAATGTAGGATTATTGAGCCATGCGGAGCTATGGCTCTATTGTACGTCATCTGGGCCCTCATTCGCCAGCAACGCGTCGCGGGAACAGCCGCCGTGGAGAACAGCGCGCCGTGTGTGCTGGCGCGCCCAGCGTCTCCTCGACAATTCCATGGCGGCGGTGGTCTCCACTCCACCTTCCTGATTCTTCTCTCGCGCATGTTTACGAAGCACCTCGGCCTTCGCGCTTGGAAAACCACGATGTGCGGGGAAGCACGGCAGATGGGTAGGGCGTGCGGAGGTGGAGATGCGGCTGAGCACACGTGATGAGGTGCGCATCTCGAATATGCACGTCTGGCTTGGCGGTTCGCGAAGTATGGGGTGTCGGAGCTGAGCGGTGAGCAGGTTGCAGGCATCGTGGAACTTTGCCCCGGTGCACAGTGGCACTCAGGACGCGCAAAATACGAGTTTGGACGGGAACACCAGCGCGACGGCCGTGTTCAACGCTGGGTGCGATAACCTTCGCGACGACCGCCGAATCGCACACCACCCCTCGAGCGCCCTCGATCGCCCTGAATCGCTCTCGGCCGCCGCAGCGAGCATGTACGCGGCAAGAGCTTGGGTACCTTGCCCCGCTCCAGGATAGAGACCATAGAGGCAGTTGGTACCTTCAGAACGCTACTGTGCCATGGCGCGACCGCCATCCCTCCAGAGCGACGGCGCATCCTCAGCGCACCACGAACGCGCCGAACCACGCCTCCTCAAAGCCATCGAAGAGCGCCACAATGACGCCGCCATCGCCATCATCGAAGACGCAAAGGCCCACTCCAAACCCATCGAACACCTGCTCCGCATCGGGCTCATGCGCGCCTCGGAGCGAGGAAACATCGCCATAGCAGAGTACCTGTTGCAGAACGGCGCAAAACCCAACGGCGCGCCAGGAGGCAGAATCAGCCCGCTACTCCGCGCGGTCGAGAAGAACGATGTCGGCATCGTGCGCGTGCTTCTGCGGTTCGGCGGCGATGTCGACGTCTGCGACAAGCAGGGACGCACAGCGCTTATGACGGCCGCATGGAAGAATCACTGGCATGTGCTCGATGAGCTGCTGAAGCGCGGCGCAGATGTCAATAAGAAAGACCACAAGGGGCGGAATGTGCTGCATAACCTGGCGGCGGATAAACACTGCAACTGGGGAAGTAGTGTGATTGAACTGCTCTTGAGGAGCGGCGTCTTAATCGACGGAGAGAAGGGACAGGACGAGACGAAGAGGACCCCTCTGATGTGGGCTGCAAGCACGGGCAAAAAGGAGCTCTGCGAGATGCTTTTGACGAGGCAGAAAGGCCCTAGAGCGAACATTAATGCGGTCGAGGGCAAAGAGAAGACGGCGTTGCATCTGGCAGTTGCGCATGGACGGGATGATATTGTGGAATTGTTGATACATTATGGTGCCAACGTGAAAGCGAGGAGTGACGGCAAGTGGACGGCATTACACAATGCATGCCAGCAGGGGAGCGTGAAGGTGGTACGCATGCTGCTTGGTGCGGGTGCGGAAATCAATGCCCGGCTTCTGAACGGAATGACGCCTCTTCACATAGCCGCGCAGAACGATCATCTTGAGGTGGTCCAGTGCCTGCTTGAGCGCGAGGATTGCAAACGCACAGCCAGAGACGCGTTCGGCATAACACCCTTTATTTTGGCCTCGAAGCAGAAGAATAAGGACATTGTGAACAAGCTCGCTCCCTTCAACCAACTCGAAACACTGAGCAAAGATGCTCTGTACGCTTGCCAGGGCTTCAGCGGGACTATCGTTGACTTTGGCAACTTCCACAACGAGAACCGCGTCACCAAGCGAAGTGTATACGAAATACTATATGCGAAGGATCCAAATAACCCACGGAAACCAGCGTTCTCGGTTCTCCCTAAGCAGGAGAAGGCGGTTGATTTCCGCTGGATACATCTTCCCGCCAATAACTTGACGTGGGTGGAGGCGCTGCTAACCAAAGCGTTCGTGGAGGAAGGTGCACATGACGTGCCGGGATACATTGCATTGGAGAGGAGTTTCGCCCACCAACATCGCGGGCAGCAGGTGCATTCACATTTTATGCGACCGTTGTGCCAGAGCATACCGCGATCATCGAAAGTCCACGATGACTCTGATCTATCTGACAGCGCGGACCATCAGCCCCCGGCGATTGTAGTAAGTCACGGCTCTGGAAGCGGCTTGGGCATCGATTCCGTGTCTGGACTCCAAGAGCACCTGTCACAAATACCGAAGTCGCCAGTTCGGACCGGCACCGTGAGTACGGACCAGACGGACTGGACAGTGGGCACGATAGGGTCAGGGTCAGGAAAGGACAATAAGCCACACAAACCGAAGGAGAAGCACAAGAAGACGCCGAAATGGAGTGGCGGGAGACAAGCTGGTGGTCGATCGGGCGGTACTGACACGCCGCCGCGACGTGATAATCACCAGCGACCCAGGCAGTCCAGCACTCCGTTGAGCGGCAGTCTGCTCAAGTCGCCAGGCAGCCCAGGGGGCCGGAAAGACACTTCTCTGACGGCGAAGGGCAACATTTTCACGTTCATGCCGTACCTGCATTTTGAGACGGACGCCAACAGACAGGAGATGCAAGATGCTATCGCACGCGCACAGTATTTAAGAGAGAAGGAGAAGCACGATGGGCTGGTAGTCAAGCCTAGGCTCAAGAAAGCGGAGACTTATGACGAGATGCTCTTGAGAGCGCATCTAGGGGGCTCGACCGTGAGCCTGCACGTCAGGAGAACTCTGGATCAATTCTTCTACCACAATATCGACACGCGATCGAGAGATCAAGACCAGGTGGTCTACCGCTACCAAACTAGGAGGATGACCTCCGAGGAGAGCGAGGTGGATCCAAAGGTGTTTATGGTCGATCAACTGTGGATGTGGATCCTAGGCAAAGACCTTGTCGTAACGGCCTTCCCACAAAGGTGGCAGCAACCGCGAAACGACCCCCTTAATGTCCTAGACGGCATCATTGAGAACATCAACAGCAACACGCGCGAACCAGTCCAGTCGGTGTACGACCTTGCCATGGTCATCACCAACCGCTGCTCTGGCGTCTTCGATCGCCACCGTATGGGCGACGAGGACTACCAATTCCTAGACATGTTTGAGTCCTCCATTGGCGAGGCGACTGAGACCGAAACACGTCTCTTCGAAGACTTCAATGCCGCTTCCAAGAAAGCCTCCGCCTGGCTCCAACACCACCGCCGCCCCAACCGCTTCTCGCGACACCTCGAAGCCGAAGTACGACACATACAACACCAAAACAAGCGCGGCACACACTCGCACTCGCATTCGCACACCCTCGCCTCCCCACCCATCCCCGAAGACCAATTCCACGACGACGACCGCATGGGCCCCACGCACTCCCCCCTCTTCGTCGACGAGCTCCTCGACATCGGCGCCGAAACCGACCTCCTCACCGAAATCAAAGACATCCGCGACGAAATCGCCATGATCACCAAGGTCCTCGAAGACCAGCGCACCGTCCACGAAGCCATGGAGCCCTGCATCCTCGAAATCTACCACAAGGAGCACCGCCGCCAGCTGGACCTGCGGCGCCGCTTCAAGGAGCAGTCGTCGCTGCTGAAAAACCATGTCAGTGATTTGGAGCGCATGGATAAGCAGGCGAGCCGTATCTATCAGAGTATCACGGATCTGCTGGATCTGAAGCAGAAACATGCCAACGCGTTTGAGGCGCGGTTTGCCAGAGACCAAGCAGCCGGCACCGCGCGGCAGTCCCAGACGATCATGGTCTTCACCATCGTAACCATCATCTTCTTGCCCCTCTCTTTCATCGCCGCCATATTCACCATTAACGTGCGCGAATATCCGCACCTGCCTGGCGGCGACCAGCCGTCCCTGCCGCTGAGCTACGTCGCGAAGTTCATGTTCGGAATCGGGTTCGCGATTAGCATTCCGATGATTTTTATCGCGCTAAGCCTCGATGCCATAGGCGACTTCTTCCGCGAGGTGAAGCGGCGCTGGGTCGAGTTCCGCTCACCTCACCCACCTCCTTCCCTCCATAGCCCTACCAGCAACGAGAAGTTCGACGGCTTCACAGTCGACATGCACGCCCTCGAAGCCGCGCTGAGCACGCGCGGCAGGCCTAGCGTCGAGAGCTACCTCGATGGCGGCGGCAGTCTTACCCTCCTACCCGTCACGAGTCGCGGGACTGCTGCACCGTCCAGCCCCAGCAAGAAACCCGTTTTCGTCAGCACGAACGGGAACGGTGCGGTAGGCAGGCGAGGCAGTTCGGCGGGGCGTTCAGCAACTCGCAGACCTGGGATCGTGGGGAGAGGCAGCACGGGGTTCAAGATGAGGCAGAGTCTGGACGTGGACAGGAGCGGGTAATTGGCATGGCCTACATCCATCGCCATCTTCGGGTACACTCGAGAAGATGGTAGCGAGGTGTATGTGCGCTGGAGAGCTGTCCGCCGTTGCTATGCTATTCGCAGCGTTCGCAGCGTTTTTCGGAGTGTGTAGGTTGCGTGTACCGTTTAGCCCTTATTTCACGTCATATACGGTATATATTGCCGCTTGTTAAGAATGAACGAGCCATTTCAATCAATAATTAGAATGTTCTTGTCGATGTTCTTACGATGCGGTATCATGGAAACGGAGCAGTGAGAATGGATATCGTGATAGTGACGAGCCCCAGGTTTAAACTTACCTAACCTAGGGGCTTACTCATTGCATGCACTCGACCGACGCATGGTAGGTCCTGCACGCACTGAATTCAGACTGTACCTAACCAGGGTACAGGTTAAGCTTTCGAGGCGTCTGACGGTAAGCAGTGAGAAGCTTAAGCGAAGCTTGGTGAATGTAAGGCCCCTGCATGCTTGAGCACCATCAGTGAGCCAATACTCGCAATAGAATCTCGGATGAA
The DNA here is from genome assembly GCF_001642045.1 of Paraphaeosphaeria sporulosa. Taxonomy (NCBI): domain Eukaryota; kingdom Fungi; phylum Ascomycota; class Dothideomycetes; order Pleosporales; family Didymosphaeriaceae; genus Paraphaeosphaeria; species Paraphaeosphaeria sporulosa. Next base: position 266,433 of record NW_017253361.1, on the reverse strand, counting down.
CTGGAACACGTTGGCGATAGAAGAGCTACGCCGTCGATGGTGAGAATGAGCACTGACTGGCCTACAATGAAATGTTTTCGGGAACTGTTCCATCTTCTGGTCAGAGCAGTTCGTCGCACTACTTTGGAAGTGTGGCGGCGTAGTTTCCGCAATCAGCATCCACGGTATTCAATTCCAGCTGAGTAGGCTGCGAAGATAGAATCGGAGTTCGTCACTGTGCAGTCTGGATTTATATGAGATTGTCCTCGCCTCTGGTTTTCGGCAACTAAATTTCGAGATCGCCTTTTCATTAGCAAATCGTTGCAAGCTCGTCGCCTGCAATTTTCATTCCTTGTTAATTATATTCTTGCCACATTTTTTCCGAGCAGGATCATGGGCAATGTACTTTAAGTCTACTTTGACCGTTGGAGCTTTCGTTATTCTCGTCAGTTTCCGATGTTGTTGCCGTAAGCGGCAAGAGCGAAAAGGTCAAGGGCAGAGAGTCTGCTCGTGGCGGTAGTCCAAGCTCAAGTGAACCTTCTTTAGGTAATACTACCCTGGAGGGATGCAGCACTGTGCAAAAGAAACACATCGAGGCTCTCAAAGATGTAGATACGATAGCCACATTTTCCGGTCAGCACCTCGACCTGCGAAGCTCTGCGTAAGTCTTCAGCCACCTGGCATGACCAACGGCATCGTTGGGCCAATTCTTTCCGTAGGGATACACACGGAGGATATGAACAAGACGTCAAGTTTGGAAGGCGCTGTGGGCGACTGGCGCTACTGTTACGTCTTCCACCCGCAAGTACAGGTTCAAGATCACATGCCTGAAGAATTGCGCCGGGAACCCCATAGGCAATACTGATTCCCACGCGGGAATTTGGCCGAACAAGATAGAGGAAGAAGCAATTGGAAAGAGGAAAATATCCGCAGGCTCAGAGAGCAAAGGCAAGGGCAAGAAAATCGCAGTCCGCAACGAATACGTCGATGAAGAAGCCCTTTCGAAGCGAGGCAGGGCCCGAAGCGGCAGCAGAGGCGGCAGCTCAGGGCCAGCGGCGCTCCCTTCACGGCCAAAGAAGCGCCCACACTAGACAGACAGCAATAACAGCAATGATCAAGGCACCAAGAAGAAAAGTAAGAAGAAAGGAATGAAGAACCGCACACAACGCAAACATGACAAAGAGAAGAAAATTTTCAACCACCCTTCTGAGAAGGGCTTGAAGCAGCGCAAACGGGACAAAGACGTGTGTCCCGCCGTTCATCTCTTTTTGAAGTTCTTCACTATGGACTAGCTTAGTGTATTCACTCTGAAGCCCCTGCCACAGAAAGCCCAATCCAATTCAGGACGACCCACGCGTAACAGAGGCAGGTCACAGGAAAACCGTACCGATGATACGATCCCAAATAAGGTCCAAACGATGGGCATGGCGCTGCGCCCAACTCGATATGTGCGGAAAGGTGTCTTATACTGCGTCAAAGCGTAAGCTTCCCTCCCAAAACATCTCCCCGAGCTAATACATTTCACCGGCTCGTTACAGTGGTCAGAGCCACAGCACATTCGACTTGGGCAGCAATTATCTGCCCAAGGCACGGCACCTCGCAGACATGTGGCAGGGCGTCGTGCCCAAAACCGCCAAGGCGATTCCCTTCAGAAGCGCGGATAACATCGCTACATCTGCGTTTGGTGAGCGGTCCTAGCTTAGTCACGTACTGCAAGACTGCACCGAGACATTTTCTGACTCCTACTACCTGAAGACGTGTAAACATGACAATAATTATAGCGTTCCACTCACACGTTGAGACCTATGGTAGCAAGGCTAAACATGGAGGCGTTATGCTGGATTCGTCAGTCGCGGCTCAATGTTTGCTGGCCATCGTCTAGCAGTGCTGATCCTACACGTCGCATACCAGTCTCATAGCTGGTCCCCAGTACCCTTCAACCCAATCTCAATACAGCTCCTCAAACTGCCACCTCCTGGAAATCTCCTGGATTCCAGCCTTGACCACTACCTCCTACATCCCCACCGCTCTGTGCTCCACCGCCCACTCCCAAATCGGCTCCCACCGTCTACACACATGCATCGTCTTCGCGCTCGGCAGCGCCATTCCCATCCGCTCGTTCCACTCCCACGTCACCGGGCTGATATCCGCGTGGCACATGAGCGTTTGACGTATCAGATCAACGCAATGGGCATCATGTACGGCCGTCTCGGCTGCCGAGAGGTTGAAGTAGGAGCGGGGGTAGCGGTCTGGGTGTCTGAGTTTGTGTCAGTGTTGGGGAGAGCAGTCGAGGTGGTGCGATGAGATGGGAAGAAAAACGTACAGCAAGCGACGAATGCGTGAGAGGCAGTGGAGTTGGTGGAAGACGGAGAGGCCGACTAGGTAGCGGTCCGGCTCATTTGGGGATGGCGAGGTGGGTTCATTTAGGCGCTGCGCGAGGGAGGGCGCAATGGCGGAGGTTGCGTATGCTGTTGAGAGATCAGTTTAGTCTTGAGATGTGCGGTGATATGTGCGCGGCGTACTTTCGGTGAGGAGGTCCCAGGCGGCGTCCCCTTCGTCGGTAAGCTCAAGATAGATGTTCTTCTCAGCATGAGCCCTGCGCGAGATGTCAGGTCAGCATGCCCTGATAGTACATGCGGATGTGGTCAGTCTCGAAGGAAGAAGTTCCCTGTCAAACCAACGCATCTCACAACTATGGAGCTGTCGTACATGTCTGCATGCAGATTCGTTACGAATTCCACCGTCTTGTATTCTATCACGTCTTCTGCCGGTGCTATGCCACCACGTCAGGTCCGGCGTGTTTAATTCTTGGAATAGGGGTTGTTACAGTATACGCTGTTTGGCCATGGAGGAAGTGGGGAGCGTACGCGAGCGATATCGGTATAAAGCACAAGAATAGCGACAATAAGCACAGCATTGAGTATCACAGAGCAAAAGAATGCAAAGCGGACCCTGTGCGCTCGAGCGTGGAAGACGGTGTCAAGTTCTTCGTGAGTGTTCCTATTTCCCTTCAACAAATGCTCAATGGACTCGCGACGATTCTCGGAATCCATAGCGCGCGAATTGCAGTTATGCAGTGTAGGGCGGAAAAGTGTATAACAAGACTGGGTCACGAAGTAACCCTGTGACGCTGGAAGTATTGGAGATCAAGGCGACGATAAGCAAAGATGCAAGGCAGGTAGTTATGTGGGGTTGGAATCAGAGGGATACAGAAGCGGTAATGAACACTCAGCGTCGACAAGGGGGCCGATCCTGCGCTATCTAAGCGACACTAGTAGAGCGACATCATAACACCCAGATGAAAGGGCGATCCTTGCAATCAAGTGCATAGTGTTGCTCCGTACCAAACATTGCCTTCAGCGGGCATTTAATCATCATTTAGGACATCTTCTAGGGAAGTTGGTTCCAATTATACGCCGAAGCTCACATATCAAAGGTACCATGACTCCATTTTCTTGCCCTCAAAAGAAAGTCTCTCATTGCATAACCGAAGTACCATTCATAACGAGTGTGCTGTCAACTAAAGCTACTTTGACTGGACAAATCTAAATCATAGCCTACCCTGCTTTCCTTCCCGAGGGACGATCACTTCATAGTCCTTCCTAGTCACGAATGCCATCTCGAACGAGGCAAACATCCACGCTCTGCATTTAATCCGCAGATGAAAGATTGCAGATTGCAGACTGCTGTAAGAGTGTTACTCTAAGCTCGAAGCTTTTGGATAAGAGCACGCTTGGCCGCAGACATCTGTGTCATTTATCAGCGATCTTCCATCTCATCATATACAGACACGCTCGATTACCTGCTTAGCCGTGACACCACGCTTAGCCACATCGGCACCTTCGACCTCATCACCATAAGCCTTGACCAGAAGAAGGATAATCTCGTTTTCGTTGGTAAGCTTCTCCTCAGGCACGGCAGCACGCCTTGCCAGTTCGTGCAATCCGCGCTTGTCGAGCTTGTCCGCTTCGGGGACTTCATCGCCGTAGGCCTTCACCAAGAGAAGGATGATCTCCGACTCCCTAGTGAGGGGCTCGGTAGGCTCCTCGCGCTTGGTCAATGTGTCGGAACCCTCAGCTTCGTCGGAGTAGGCGAGGATGATCCACACGATGGCGTTCTCAGCGAGGTCGCTGCCAGTGGCGGGATCAACTGGGGCGCCGCGGGTCGAGATGTCCTTGACCTCGAAAGCTAGAATTTGGTAAGATGAAGCTTTTGATGCACTCAGTGGGAACTGCTGAGTAGAATGACTCACGTGCAGGAACCGGAGCTGGAGCAGCAGCGACGAGAGCGCAGAGCGCGACGGCGGCGAAGGTGGCAAGGAACTTCATCTTTGATCCAATGTGGGATGATATTGAGGGGTTTGAATTAGTTTCTAGAGCTCTACAACGGACGAAGACACTGGTGGTGAGGCACAGTCGGCTTCCAGCTGTCACCTTATATATTCCAGTGTACCGTTATCTGACATAGAGGCCCGTTCTACTTCCCTCACGCTGTGAATCCTGCAGTCATCCTCCTAATGGTCGGCACGATTTCGGAGGACTTGGAGCTTATTGATTCATGATCCACATAAGTGCGGGGGGGAAATGCTGGATAATTCCTTCTGACCCCCAGGATCTGGCACTCCTAATGCAATAGTACTGCCAATCTTTAAACACCTTCCTTGAGTGTTCAAGTCTTCGACCATCGAGGTTTGACGATCTCGTAGTTGTGATGACAACGCATCGACCTGCACATAGAGACCCACACTTGATGCACACTTACTGGCTATTGCACACGTCGTTGTCCTGTTGATAGATTACATGCTGATCAGGGTGGCCCCATGACTATCAGTATTGATCCAGAACCTATCGTCTCGATGTCTGAAGTGAACAACACAAATCATCCGTTCTTTGGGCCATAGTCTTTCACAGGATCTGACCCCCGAATCGCATGACTGAGCAGCAGACTTAATGCACCGGGATATAATGGCCACACATGCAGTGACAATGGTCACGCATGTCGCACTATTTACCTCTTCGAGTATATCCGCCTCGAACACATGGACTTGTATGCGACAATATTGTGGGATTCGATCTGCAAGTTCAAGTATCAAGGCGTTGAGCTAATCAGGATGCACGGAAGCCCGTCGGAGAAGCGTTAAGCTAGGTCTAGGATACGGCATGGTACTAGAGTATGCCCTGCACACCCTAGTCACTGGGTATCTTAATGGTCTAACCCTATTTGTCCAAAATTTGCCGGTATGCCTCTCCTACGACGTTGCTAGGGCGAGAGCTCCTCGCCTGAAACTCTGCACCCATTCTTCCACATCTACTTTCTCTTTTTTTTTTTGGCTTAAGATTGGAGGAAAACATTGTCCACAATGTCGAAGACCTCTTCAGAAACTGACAGAGAGGAAGCTCCTTTCCTCCAGTCAGATTACCCTGAGCCAATTCCTCAAAGCTGGTGGAGTCTGGGCCGAGCTTCGACTTTCGTTGTCTTTCAGACGGTTCTACTGCTCTTCTTTGTTTCGATTGCAATACTCGTCGCTGCTGCAACAAGACATTTGTGGGAGCCAGTGACGGATAGACAATGCTACGAGAAGTTCAATGTACCTTGTGGGTCGTCACACTTCCTGGTACATCGATCCGTTAGAGTTGACAGTTCACAGCGCCGGCATACGAAGGAGTCGAGTATTATGAGACCGACTTCGCCAACGCTTTCACGCAAGAGAGCGAGTACAGAGGCCGGCCGACGTCAGAGCTGGAGGATCGTTGGGCGAAGCTCTGGCGAATTGGCGGTATCAGCGTACCTGCTAGCAACTTGGCCGCATTGAATCGCTCGAAAGAAGGCTATGCACAGACGTCCGACGGAATGTATGGTGCCTTCCTAGAAGTACACCATCAGATTCACTGCCTGGTAAGTGCCCTACGGCAGAAATTTGCACTGGACTGGACTGAGTTTTCACTGGCAGAACATGATACGTCAATACACATGGCTCAACGAGTTCAATGCATCGTTCTTTGGATTAGAAGACGGTCCCAAGCTCAACCGTATGCATGTCGATCATTGTATCGAGACTTTGCGGTTGGCGCTGATGTGCAGAGCTGATACAACGCCACTGCTGGTCCGATTGGGTGGAGAACATGGAACTAAAGCTGACTTTAATTCTCACCATAAGTGCGTCAAGTGGGATCACTTCATGGAATGGGTGGGCGACCACGTAACTTGGTCTTGAATGCCTACTAGAGGCTGCTAGAGTTCCAATGGATGGCAAAATATACATGTGATTAAGATTGTACTCTATCTCCTAACGTTGCTGTAACTTTAAGCACGCCCAGTGCCTTCGCCGCTAGCATTGTAGATCTCACCGTTCCTCACGCACGTAATCGCACTATGACCGATACGGATATGGTATCGCGTTGCCTTTTCGCCTCCAATCTAGAATCTTGTGGGCTCTGGGACTGCGTGAGCCCGTTGTTGGCCTCTGCACTCAAGCGGCTAGTGAGAGCAGTGACGGCCAGAGCAATATGCTGACGAAGGATTTATCCGACTAAACCCAGAGAACCCAGGATCCGCATGCGCAAATACAAGTCGATGTACCAGAACAGTAGTTTCGGAGGAGATTCAAGTACATATGCACCTAACCACGCGTAGAAGGACGGCCGGGCTACGGTGTACGCAAACAGTTATTAGACGAGAGCGAGACTTCCAGACACTACAGCATATTCAAAGAAAAAAGACGTTATATTTATGCCAGGGGATGTTTCACAGATGCGAATGTCACATGCCTGCACTACGTAGGTAGTCGCGAGTTTGGTCTGGATACACGGACATATAGCACTAATTGGATCCCATCATGTTCTCAAGACACAACAAATCGGCCCGAATGGCGATCGTTATATCTACCGGCTGTAGGCGGGGAGGCGGGCAATCTTTGGGGGCCGCGCATTATCTTGCCCTCTCAGAAGCGGAAGGATCACGCTAAGCTTGTCAGCAACAAACTCAGGTGTTGCTTAATGCTGATGCTCACGTTCTGCGTAGAGATGAAATTTCCAAATGACGTACTTCTGTATATGAGTCAGCGATGGGCGACACGATTTGTAGATATGTCACTGGTCAATGTTGGTGGGTAAGCAGTCGTTGATACAAGCACTTCGCGCTAGATTCCATTAGGGCAGGTGCTCTCATCGGGAGAAGCCTTCCGTGACGGCTTGATTTGGGACCCGAGTACTACATGCGAAGCTTGTTTTGATCCTTGTCTCGTATCTGCAACATTCCATAAGTGGATATAACGAAGCAATTCGGTGGCTGACTTCCCGCTTGCGGATTGATATACAGTCCCTCCCAGATCGGAGGCCTAGTGTAGAACTTGGACGGGAGGATTGTACGATTGGTAGAGACGTTTTTTGTATGTAGATTATGCACGTTGTTCACTCTTGCCACCCCAGTAAATTGCGCCGGCAAGGACCTCACACTGGGCCTCCGAGCCAAGGAGGGCACCATACACAACCTTTTACCCAGGTTGGTAATAGAATGTCGGTCGTGGATTTACTTCCCATTGAGTGTTGCGGGGCCCTGTCTCCTCCACGAGTAATTCCTTAGTACCTGCATAGTCCTTTGAGAAGGATTGTTATATGGAACGCTGGTTGCATCGCGACATACTCATCGCGGAAGGTGCAATCGTATGCAAAGGAAGATATGCAGGGCTGTAGTGCTGGTGTGAGTGTAACTCATTTGAGATCTTTGATTGACCACCCCCACGACTAGATGTCTGTTCTGCGTCCAATGCATTGTTGATGCAGCTGTACATTGACCGCCACTTCAAAGCTGTTTCTCAGTATCTCGTCTCATTCCCCTCCAATATTCCATTCCAACTCGCACTACCTCCTGAAGCTCGAACAGTCCCTAGGATCCTACTTTCCGCCCGTACAAATCATGTCATTCAAGGCTATTCTCAACAAGATAAAATCTTCGGACAACATCAATGCCTTTTCGCCAATGTACTCGCGGCTATCTGATGAGAGTACTTTAGCCTCACAGACACAAGAAGAGCCAAATCATGACAAAAGCGACAATTACACCAGAGCACCGAAACGCATGAACTGGTTTACTATATGCAACATCTGCCTCTTTGTAACATCTACAGCATTACTGGCTTTGGCATACGCGCGTCCAGTTTCTGACGCAGTTTGCACACGTCAGCTTTTCAGCTACTCACCAGCCCTGGAGGCCGTTGAGTACCACGAAGAAGATTACAAAGGCGTTTTCCACCAACCATCAATCTATCGTGGTAGGCCGACGGACGAGATCGACGAGCACTGGCGGAAACTTTGGGACTGTAAGTCGCTGTCTCTGTTGCCTGATCAGAAATTCCTGGTAAAACGTTCAGTTGCTAACGCACACAGACGGTGGTTTCAATGTGCCATACGATAAGCTCTATCTTCTCAACCGCAGTACCGAAACGCCATGGCAGCGCACCCCGGAAGAGTTTGGTGGGGGCGCGACGGCCATGCTGTGGGGTTTCCATCAGCTGCATTGTTTAGATCTTGTGCGTCAGGGTGTGTACCGTCATGTATACGAGGAGAAAGGAAAGGTCATACCCGCGTTCGATGGACCGGAGTATCTCGTGTTGATGCACATTGGTAGGACCGCATCCAGCCTTCCATTACATAAGTTGCTGACCATTATTGCCAGACCATTGCATCGAGCTCATGCGCATCCACATGCAGTGCCACATCGACACCACGCCGTATCTCGTCAAGATAGACGACTCTGTGCCGGTTGGTTATAAAGCAGAGTTTAGCTCCCATCATAAGTGTCGGAACTATGAAAAGGTCCGAAATTGGGTTATCGATCATACTGCCATTCCCTGAGGATTGAAAAAGTGAATCTGGAGCACAACGGACTATGCGCCGCTTTGCAGTGGGGATGGATCAGTAGTTGAAGTAATCAATTCTATTACTATGATTCTTTTGAGTCGACCGAAAGACCTTGCTTAGTAAGTTCCGGCTCATGATATATGCACACAGATGCAGCCATGTAACTTGTTTCCAAGTCTGAAAAGCAGAAAGAAATTACGGTCGCTGTTGGAAGAATCGGAGTCTATTTCGTGAAGATCGAATGAGATCGACTCAGTATTTAGCCCAGAGCGTGCCAGTAGGGATATCCTCAGGTGTTCCGCCACTGCCAAAAACTACAAAGAAAGAAATGCTTCGATACTGATGATGAAGTTCCGGTAGCCGTTCGTCCCTGCTCGACCTTCTCACTCATACTCCTCCACAAAGAAGCAACCCTCAAAGCAAGACCGCAGTTGCCCTTGAAGCAGCATGCCAATTATATCGGCCTTTATACTGTCCTGTGTGAGTTTATTGTACATTCGAGGGATCATCGATCTCACATACCTTGGTATCGAATTAAGCGATTCATTGTCGATAGTTCCGCTGATGTAGTCGTAAGATGCGTAGATAGCAGTACGACATGCATATAGAGAGAAGGGCCGCAACGGGTTGATCATCACTCAAAGGGAACGCCACCTCGTCAGAGACATCCTGAGTCAAAGTGAACCATGGTGCAATGGTAAATCCAGTACTATGCGTCCAAGCCGGACGCAAGAGCTATCGTCCGCGCTGCTTTCTTGCATGTCGCTGCGGGCAAGTGGTAGAGTGCCGCACACTTCTAACAAGTTTTGATGCCCGTGTCGCATCGAGAGGCGCTGCCCGACCCTTACGCAACCATCCTCTCGAAGTGCGTATCTGACAGCAAGCTCTCGATGGTGACTGCGTGTCGCACCTGATTTGTCGCAAACTCTTCCTCGGGAATATGAGTTGAATGTCCGTCAAGGGAGTTATTCTCTCGTCTCTGGAAACCCGATAGTATGGTCTTGCTTGAAGGTCTTGCGCCGCTAAGACCTGGCAAATCTGCCAAATTTATCATGATTTCCGATTGGAGTTCCAATTTGTTCAACATAAAAGAGCCTCCAGCTTGTGCAAACAGTCTATTTCGGGCCAAAATACGACGCCAACAAAATTCGGTACAGCGTCTCAGCATGCCAAACACCGTTTGGTGTACACAGAAGGGCACGTTTCCATGCCTTGCTCTTACATCTTATGAGCTCTGAATGAGAATCTATTTTCGATTCCTGTGGGCTACAAGTGATTATATAGTTCAGATAGAACATACCTATGTGGCCATGAAGACAAACAAGGACCAGAACTTATGCTCTGAAGCCCTTCTTGTTGATGTAGCAGTTGACATTATGTACGGCAATATTATCGAGCGCGGGAATGATTGGCCAAATCGAGCCGCTAATGATTTTTTTTTTCTACTTGAGGTCTTACAAGTGCAGTTGCAGGTGCTTGGAGTAACGTCACGCTAGCAACGCATTAAGTTACTTTGGGCTAGATCAGCACCAACGCCTCATCCCACACGAACAGCTTTCCATCGCTGCCGACACTCAACATCGCGCTTTCGGGCATCTCATGAGCGACATCTCAAGACAAGGGGAACGAATTTCTCATGTGCTGGCTACTATTATGCCCAGTGTCTCGAGTCAATAGTGCCGTCAGTATAGGATGTTCGAACCGGAGCCCGAGCCTCGCCTAGGTGCCGAGAACCAGCAAACACTTGACCAGCAATTGGCCCACCGTATCTCGGATCTTCGCGATGAGTTCGCAAAATATCTTGCTAGGGCTCATGCAACGCACGCAGAACTTTCTGCGATTCTGGAGCAACCTCCAGCCGAATATGACAGTCTACAAAATATCGCCAATCAACGACTGGCAGCCTACGACAAGCATGTTAACTCCAAGAACAGACCTACGCGAAACCAAAAGCCCTGGCCAAATTTGGACAACCTCGCAGCCGACGTTGCACAGCTGGAGAACTTTTGGCGAGTCGCAAAGACCTCATCGGGGATTCTTGCCTTCCAGAAACTATTTTTCTGGGACCGGTCCACGATGCTTCAGTACAAGACAAGAGGCGGGCTTTCACATTTCGGAAAATGGGGTAGGTTGGTTCTTCTATATTGTGTTGGCCCAGTTCATCTCAAAAAGCTGTACTGACCTCGTTCAAATTATAGCGAGGAAAGGAGCCCTTATGACAGGCATCAATCAGAACAGCTTCTCAAAACACTTCCATCATGCGACAAAAGTCGACATTGTTGCCCAGAATGGACTGGAATGGGTTCGTGTCTGCTCCTCTACGGAGAAGAAGCTCTTGTTCGACCTCGCCAAGTTGGGATGGCAGAATGATTCTGATTCTGACTCTGACGATAATTTTGGCGCAAACGGAACCTCAGGCCCCTCGAACATAATTGACGACGATGAATCCCTGGAGATCCTAAGAGACGCCCACAAGCTCGCCCGCGCTGCCAAAGCGAACCCTTTGAGAGGCTGCACACCAAGGGTACGCTTCGTCATGACCCGTGTTGCTTCGGGCCGAGTGAAAGAGATAGATGCTATCTTGGACAAGATTCGTGCTACAGGAGCTCTGGTCCAGTGTGTCGGGAATGCACCAGAGACTATCTCTTTCGACGCAGCATTGACAAGGATGCAGCCCGGACCTATGCCGTCGATCTCGCAAGTCCTCAACATCGACTACACGATTCTGCGCGGACTTGTCAGCGATATCTCCCATACTGAATGTAGCCTACAAGACGAGCAAGTCAGGCAGGTTCGGGAAAGCATAGAATTAGAAATGACGGAGAAATTTCTCCTGGATGTATTATATCCAACAATTGCGTCGGCTCCCATGGTGTGCACCACCGAGACTTTCCAACAGCTGTATCAGTAAGTTAGATCCTCGTAAATGGTGTGAATGCATCTTACTAATGCAGACTTCTTGTAGGGTCCTCGGTCTGAGAGGCTCAGGTACAGAACAACAGCGGGCAGATATCCTGTTCGCGAGAGGAGGCCACACAAAAGCCAGTCCCGAAAACCTGCTCGCAGCATGGCGCAGCCTTTCAATGCATCCTGTACCTGGTTTCCTGCAACTACCCATCCGCGTAGTACAGAGCAAGCTTTCTGAAAATCTAGAGAAGCTTCCTGAGGTCGCGACGAAAATGCTCGACCTAGAGCTCTACTATTACAGCCCTGCCACGAAGAGCAGTGCTCATGCCACAAGGAGTAGTTTCCTATACGGCTGGGCTCACGGTTTGACAACGTTGACAGGAAATGGCGCGGTATCAAGGTACCAGATCAATGACCGGCTCGATCAGGGCGGGCTGGGAGATGGCGAGGAGGGACCACATTTTTGGCTATTGGCGCAGATGACGCGGGTTCTCTACGGTCGGCCACGACATCTGTGGACACTGCCGGATGGGGAGAATACGGTGGATGCAGGTACACCTCAGAATGAGGAAGCAATTTCGGGATGACTTTCCCAAGTTTAGACGTTTACATTGTGGACTCACGCATTGAATCAAACGTCGGAGATCAGATTTTGAAAAAGAGCACGTGACCTGTGGTCGCGGAACACGCATAATTTTCAGTGTACTGGTGGTCGTTATTCTAGAAAATGTTACATCTACCAATTATTTCTCGGTAGAAACCCATCAATACGTATATCTGGCCGTCTCATTTCGTCGTATCAGTACCGATCGTTACTCAGTGTATACTGCCTACGAGTATTCGTCGCAGACCAGTTTCTTCTCATTCTCTCTCGTTCGCAATGACCGGTGACTTCGCGCGCGAGTTTGTGGGTGTTAGACACTCGGAATTTCCATTGCTACCAGAGCGTGAGGATACAGATGATGGCAGAGAACTAAAGTGACGTATGTCAGCATCTGTTCAATCTATCCCGTGAGATGTTCGAATAGATGATATCCGCAAGGCTGCATTATCCGGACAAGGAAACAAAGCTCTGAGCGAGAAGTCAGGTCGACCGTGGAAAAAGAAATTTTGCCTTGTTGACTGGCGGCTCTCGGGTTCCAGATGATGTCTCAGTGGAATGGGTGGTGCTGATTACGAATATGAAGAGGTGAGGGAAACGAACGGAGTTGTTCGTAGGAAAGAAGAAGAGAGTGGAGTCGGTCGAACCTCCTGTAAAATGCAACAGAAGAAAACAGGTAGCGAAAGTGAGTGTTGCTACGTTTCAGGAGAAAACGAAACCGGTATTAGTGGGTGCAAAGGGCCAACGAAGGGGAAACGAAGCTCCTACTCACAGACCTGTCATCCGATCCGATGAAAAAACGTCGAATCCACGTCGTGGTTACGATACACATTAGTGGGTTCATATCTCTTGAGCCTGACTTAGACCTTCCATTTATGGGCCTATTTGGATAGATGTAGCGATGGTCCCGGAAATTGCCGTTAGTCCTCGGTGCCATCGCCCGGATCCCCGGATATTGGACTCCATGTTGGCAGAAACAGTGCAAGGAAATTTTCCCTGGCTAATCTACTATATACTGAATATAGTATGTGAGGCCATGGGAAGCAGAATGATGTTCCGGGCAATCATGGAGGACTTTCAAAGGTTTCTGCGGCCTCTAACACATCGACTTCCGAGTATTGCGTATATTGTTAGTGACCGGCAGGCGCATGACCTAGGATAGTGGCCACCAGGGAGACTTAAGATGCTTTCATATGGCATCCGGCGCCGTGCGATGGAAGTGGTTTGAGGGCTGCTGCACAAACTCGAAAAGTTCTATGATCTCAGTAACAGACCCACTCCAGGCATCGCAGAACTCTGGTAAGCTTCTGTAAAACGGCACTTTATTTGAGAACCTTTCCCGAATCGTACCAGAATGAGCAGGTTCTGAAACGGGGCGAAAGATCTGGACACAAATCCTACTTCGTACCAATGGTTGGTGTCCCTGCACGATTAGATCGTTCAACGTTTCATCCAGGTGGGGAGAAACATGATGATTGGTCCTGGGACGGATTCCCGGGATTCCACGAGCCTTCATAGAAGGCGAGGTCAGGCTGGAAACCATGAAATGGCGTCTGGGGCGAGGATAAGGGGTGTGTGATATTTGGGGTTAGAATGTACTCGGACAGGGGGGTTTCCAAAGGGTCGCGGGTTGCAAATGTGGACCATGGCTCCTGATCTTCGCCTGCCTGGGCCGCGAAAGGACTAATTGGATTTTGAGATTGTACGTACTCAGTTACTCGTTGTTCATCACGTGCTGCATCGTCGAGAGGCCTGACATGCTCATACATCGATAGCGGCCTCGTGGACAGGGCTCGCTCAACCTCAAGAGTTTGCCCGCTCGAGGGTCTATGATGGACATCGGAAGAATACTCCATCTTGATCAACTTCATGCCCTCTTCAGAAGGCGCATCGAGATCAGCGGACCTGAGCATGTCAGTACTGCACAGCCCAACCACCATCGTTCAGCGCTCACTACATACCGTCTTTTGCTGTCTACCAAAATTTTCCATTGGTCATTATCATTGAAGTGAGTACACTGTGTGAGGTTAGGACGAGTCTTGCAATAAAGCTTGCCATTGAGAGAGCACTACTCTTCCTTTCTGTTTTCTGCACTTGTCACATGCACCTCGTTTCCTCGTATTCTTGTAAGCATTTCGTTCTTCGACCGTCATTTTTCTCTTTGTCTTTGGGCGCATTGATCGACCATCATGCGCGCTCCAAACGAATTGTTGTGCGGCGGTCGGAGATGCATGAGCTTGCGATTGTTCCGAATCTGCGGTAGCTTGTGACGCTTTTCTGATTCGCTCTGCCAGTTTTGGGGAAATCGTGGATTCTATCAACGAAGACGGCGTACCATCAGAAGCGCTCAAGATTTCGGTACCCTCTGATAATACTTCTGCGTGTAATCTGGCAGCGGTTGGTGTAGACCCCTGTGTTGGGTGTTTGACGTTGCTTGGAGAGTTGGGGTCTATGATTGAGCTTCCTGATTGCATCCGCGACAGTTCGGCGTTAAGGAAATCGATAGTAGCTCGATGCTTTCGCTCCCGATGGGTTTTGCAATCTGGGTAGGCAGCCCTCAGCTTTTCTGAAAGGTCATCGGAGTCTACCTGCGCGGATAAAAAAGTAAGAGATACGAAGAACACTTCACTACAGAGGGATTGTCACCTACCGGATACTTAAACACGATCCCGGCCCATGGCGGCAGTTCATCGCTTGTGAGCTGCTGGCGTAAAATGAAGTCCATGTCGAATTGTTTCAGCACCATTAGGCTGGTCGCGATATTTCTGGAAGTAAACCTTTTTCTGAAAGCTCATACTAATCCCAGAGTTGTTAGCAGGAGGTAATGATCAGCTACGATGGGTCATGTTCTTACTGAACGCTTTTATTGACACCGCCGCAACGCCTCGAATTGCGACTGGAATAGAGTGGGTTTAGCCGATATGAGTCCTTGATCACAGGAAAACGATGCTACGAATAGGAAGATTCGTGTGTGGAGGCCGAAGAATACGAGACAAGGTGAGACGAAGTCACCACTGGGACAGAGCAGCGCCCGCAAGACAGATAGGCAACCATATGTAGCTGCACGGAAAACGCATTAGAAACACCGTGCATCGCCACGGTGTCCTAAAGCAGATAGGTAGGAGCAAATGGCAGACTTAGCCGGGGTTAGTGTCAGCTCGATAGATGAGAAGCGCTACGTGAACACACCACCCGCCTCATCACTGGAACACGAGGACTCACAGACTGAGGCGCAGAAATCATTACGGGGCATTAGCTTTGTGGAAGTTGCATGTTGGAGATCCATCGACACGTAGGCGAATCGACTCGATGTGGCGCAGCTGATTGGTTGCGGGAAGTATTCAGCCTGACCCGTATTGGGCATCACCAGAACTGTTACCTAGTGTTGGGCAGACATGCAGGTCAACCGGTCATCTTAGAACGAATCTAAAGTCTTGTCGGACGATGAAAGGTAGGAACGTGTCGCAAGCCTCCTCGGAGCCAGCGCATCGCGATCGTTTGCAAACCCTGCAAAAAGCGCTCTCACGCCTCGCGTGCGAGTTCCGTCAGGGGTGCAGGAAAGAGATGGGATATTAGATGAATGAGGCTAACAGTGGATGATCTCACGCGGTGGAACAAGAGCGCTTGCGCAGTTGTTCGGACGGACACTGGTGCATGTCATTGGTTGAATTGATCTTTCTTGGAATGGTAAGATAAGCGAGGTGCGCTAGCTAGATCAACGATCTGTACGCCAGTAAGGTATTGCTTGCGACACACATTGAGTCCCCTGACATATTATATAGATAAACGTGCAATCCACTCATTAACTTGCTTCTGGCTCGCATCCTTCAGAAGTCTTCCCGAGCAAGTCTATTTTCGACGAGATGTTGATCAGTTATCTGCGTCCCAAGAGCTTTCCTTTTTGAATAGACATCCAGTGTGGAAACCGCCCTTATTTCTAATTTTGCAGTAGATCCTGATGACGATAGAGAAAGTAGATATGAGCGCACAAGCAATGGACAGGTTGAGTAGACGCTGTATTTGTGGTTGGAGCTCAGGCATCGTGACTTGTGATTAAAGATCTAGATATCGAGGATATAGTGTTATTCAGCTGACACACCGTACCCCCGAGGTATGGAGATTGTTTTGACTTATGTAGAGCAGTTCGTACGGGGAAGGTGGGCGTGGCCGAGAATGCTCGGAAGTATGGCTATGCGCGGCACTCGAAGACATCAAGGGACGTTTGTTATGTGGAACGTAGTGCAACTCAAAGGTTTGTACGAGATGGTCATGCTATATATAAATTAGAAGAATTCTCTACGCGTGGCACGCGAGAAATGATGCATTTCATGTACAGAATATACGCACAAAGCGCACATCTCATAGTTCAGTGCAACGCGTTGGCCAAGGTGCTTCTACACTGAAATAGTACAGTCTTCCCCTCTTTTCATCAGATTGAATCATATCGAGCGAAAAAGAGTGTGCCTAATCACAGCGATCGAAGGCCGGATGCTAGCCTGGCTCCTTTTGCAACCCCCGAGATGTACACTACCTCTGCCACTGGCGGCACCAAACCTGTCCCAGTCTGAGTCAAATATCCGTAAAGCGGCCTATGTACGTGATAGTATCACTGTGGAGGAGTATCCAATATGTTTCGCTCTTTCGCGCAATGCGCGATCAGCTTATAGTGTTAGTGTAGACAACAGACGAGGCGCGGCACAGCTTACGCAGTCTCCTCATTACCTAGGCTGATAGTGTCAGCCCAAGCGTGGCACAGGTGGCGAGACTTGAAAAACCACGTCTATTACGCCCAAGATGCCTCGTTCACTTCATAATATACATTAGCAACAAAACAAGCTGGCCTCAATCACGGCAAACAATGCAATTATCGTAAATCATTCTGCAGTCCATACTCTGTCTACCTACGATGGTAACTCGATAGATCAGGGGTTCAACAGCCGGTCTTCTAAATAGCGTCATGCTCAAGCAACACGGCTACAATGTCACAATCCTCGAGGAGTTCTCCGGCACCAGGGACGGCTAAGATGCCGGTATCACCATCGGTCCAGACGTCAAGAGTTTCCTTGCGAAACCTGACCGCGTGCAGCGGCCCTTCGCATTGACATGCATACCCCCAATCAAGTTTAACATCCAGGGAAAGCCGATGCTCGAGCACATGCAGACTATGGTCATGACTTGTTGGACATTGCTCTCTAAAGCGCTGCGCGCAAACTTCGACGGTGTGACGTCTATAGCGGTACCAGTGGCGCCAGAATTGAGGACATCGGATGGTACAGTCAAGTATAGGAGTGGATCGCGCGTCACGGCAGGCAAGGATGTTGGAGATCGTGTTGAAATTCGATACGAAGACATCGACAGCCAAGTAAAGACGACAATTTCCGCCAACCTTTTCATCGTTGCGGATGGATCTAACTTTTCGATGCGAAACCTTCTAGGCCCAGAGGTAGAGCACAGTTACGCGGGTTATATCTGATGGTGAGGAACTATTTCTAAACGCTGCGTCTAAAACATAAAAGTCAATAAAAAGTACAGCAAGAAAGTAGCTTTCCATTTTATGCCGCAGAACAAACATCATATAGTATGTTAGTGTCTCAGCGTATCAGTGCGCGTTTGCTAAGTGAAGCGCAGTTACTCCACACCCACTAACGACGGCAACCTCAACGAAGGTAAGCGACCGTGCAACTGGGTGTGGTACAGTAATGTTCCCAAGGGGTCGCGAGCGAACTAGAGCGTGTTATTGAAGGCAACATGACGCCTTCACAGTAGGAGAAGGTGGTGTTGAGATATAAGTATGCGCAGCGGAGATTTGGATTAGCCATAGCTGCGTATGGGCTGAGATCGAAGTAGGCAGCCGTATGGGAAGGCTTGAAATGGCTGCTACTTATGTTGCTCCAAAAGACTGGGATCAAATGAGCAACCGATATAGAGAATCATAAAGATGTCCATATAGAAAGAAGCATGCGTGCGAAAAGGCGGGTCCCAGGGCAGTCAACCCCACCGATCTCCTGAGACCGCCATCTGTGACGTTTCTACTGTATGGGCCTGTCCTGGAACCAAGTATTTTCCGGAAGCTTGTTGAGATTTCTGGCATAGTGAATTTTAGGTCGTGCATTTATTCCAGGAAAACGCTGTAGTGCACGATCCCGGAAATCTTTAGTCAAATGCGGGTATGGCGATGATCGCACGGTACACCGATGAACGAGGCAAGTGCAAAACCAGAGCTCGTCATAAATAATTCAGATGCAATTGCTGACGTACCTGACAGCATAGCATGCTTTGAGCCTCTCGCAGAGAAGTGAGTTCCTGCATGTCCCACAAAAGGGCGGCTTTTCCCACGCAAAACACCGCCCTTACAAATCGGAGTATGACTCCTCGCTGTGGCTGTACTGGGTCTCAACAAAGACGGATCCCACAGTCGCATCGAAGAACAGAGCTCATATAAACCGCCACGCGTCCAAAACTATTCGCGAAAGACTTCCTGACTTCACGATTAAAGAGTCTTCCGAGATGTGTGGAAACGCGGCCACACGTGCGCACGTGGACACGCCCGCCCCTGCGGCGATCCCTGCATCTGCACCCACCGATCGCCGGCCAAAAACTATTGATGCGCGACCTCCAACATCCTGCAACAACCACGACGACGACAGCACAACTACATTTTCGCAGCCCGAAATCGCACCCATCCGGACACCCCCTTCCTCCCGCAAGGAAAAGCGCAAGCAGCGCAAAAACGCCACCCTCCCGACGCCACCCTCCAGCGACACCGAACAACCCACAAAGCGCACACCACCCAACAACCCCCAGCGCGCGCCCTCCCTATCACCCAGCCTCACAATGGCCAAATCCCTCACCCAAAAAACGTACCCCCTTCTAATCTGCTCCCTCGGCAACCCGGGCCCCACCTACGCCCACACCCTGCACTCCGCCGGGCACACCCTAACCTCGCACATCGCCGCGGTGAAATCCTACCAACCCTTCACCGCGGGCCTCTCCGGCCGCGTCGCCCGCCCCGACAACACCACCTACTCCTTCGGCCCCTTGCAAGGCTTCCGAAAAACAAACTCAAAAGAAGTCGGCCCCGGCGAAGACGACTGGACGCTCTGGCAGTCCACCTCGCTGATGAACGTCTCCGGCAAGCCGCTCGCGCGCGCCTTTGCCGCTTTCTCTTCCGAGCTCGCGCGGCACGGGCGCGGACCGGGCCGGCTCGTCGTCATCCATGACGAGCTGGAGGCGCCGCTGGGCAAGGTCAGCGTGCGGGACGGCGGGAGCAGCGCGCGCGGGCACAACGGGGTTAAGAGCGTGCAGGGCGCCATGCCGGGGGGTACAAAGTGGTGGCGGATTGGGGTGGGGATAGGGCGGCCCGAGAGCAGGGAGCCGGATGCGGTGGCGGGATACGTGCTGCGGAAGATGCATGCGGGGGAGATGCGGGCGATGGAGAAGGCGTGTGCGGGGGTGGTGAAGGTGCTGAGGGAGATTTCCGAGGGGAAGCGATAAGGGATGGCGATGGGGTGGGCGAGTGTAAGATACGAAATGGGTTGGCGCGGCATATTGGCGTTTTTCGAATGGCTTTGGCAAGAGAGGAGGATGATACCCTGCTGGAGCAAGCGCATAGCATAGCATAGCATAGCATGGCACAGCATATAGATCTGTAAAATACGGCAACGCTTGAAGATAATCAAATGGATATCAATGTCCAGGTATCGAGCAATACTCCACAGAATGCAACCGTACCCATAACGTGCCGAAGCCAGACCGGATAATTCCATGAGGATCATCAGTACGCAAACGCCTTGCCAACCCTAGTGAAACCATAAAGCCAAAAAGTACACGCATTCCAAATAGCATACCTCGCTGAGCCGTCTCACTTGGCCAACTGCTTCTTCTGCCTCCTCTCTGCCAATCGCCTTGCCGCCGCTTCCTTCCGGTCAACAGGGAGCATAGCACGCTCCTTTGCGACCTGAGACGATCCTTCAGCATGGTGGCTAGTGATCTTAGCCCGATCGAATTTTGAGTCTGTTGAAGAGGTGCTGGACGGTTTGACGCCATCGAAC
Source organism: Paraphaeosphaeria sporulosa (assembly GCF_001642045.1). Lineage (NCBI taxonomy): Eukaryota > Fungi > Ascomycota > Dothideomycetes > Pleosporales > Didymosphaeriaceae > Paraphaeosphaeria > Paraphaeosphaeria sporulosa. The sequence goes on along the minus strand of NW_017253361.1, from coordinate 246,037 downwards.
TTGCGAGCGGCCGCCATCGATTCCAATGTGGCTGGAGGAGCCACCTGTCTAGTCTCGATCTTAATATCGACGGGCGTGACCTTCTCCGAGCTAACCTCCTTTGCAAGCTGTGCGTCTAGCTTCGACTTGAAGAGCAAGGTTTCTCCTGTGCTCTGGGAGGGCCTCGAGCGCTCGGCCACAGGAGCTTGTGAGACAGACTTCGAAGCTGTGTGTCGGCGAGTGCGAAGAGGCCTGCCAGGCCTCGTGTAGGATCCTCCACCGCCTCCTCCTATCGGAACAGCCATCTTATCGTAGTGTGCAATCGAGCTCTGATCTGCAGCTACCCATGGATCGGGCGAAGGCTGCGGAAGTGGGCTTGATGGGGCAGCCGGGGCGGGGGATAATGGTCGCTGATTTCGCTGGCTCACATCGTGCTTGCGGTTGCTGAGGACTGATGTCGAACCAGGTTCCGCAGTCTCCGCAGCCGAAGCTGACTTCGAGGTGGACTCGACTTCGCGGATAGCGACGCGTGGAGACCTCCCTAAGATTGTGGATACATCTCCGGCCGCTGCGCCTAGTCGCGGTGTTGATGAAAGCGAAACTTGGGGAACTGGCGCTGGCTCTGGCATGGTTTGACGGCGGACATGGCGAGGCTTGGGAGGAGAGTTCTCCTTGCCAACTGACACCACACGGACTTTCTGGGATAGATATGAAGCATCCGCAAGTTTGTCCTTTTCGACTCGTACTGCCTCTTCGTTCTTGCTTGTATCTTCGAATATTTGAAACGGAGACGATGACTTGGCCTCCTGTAGCTCGAACGACGTTGCAGTCAATGACTTCTCCAGAGTTGCAATGCGATTTTTAAGTGCTGTGATCTCGATGCCGTCGGACAGCTTTTCGGCCATTGCTTGGCGAAGTCGCTCCTGGTAGTCCTTGTTCTGCTGCTCCAGCTCTTGCTCACGCCGCCGGAATCGTTTGCGTTCCTGCTCGAGCTTCGTGGCAAGCTCTGTGACCTCGCCGTCCTTCTTCTGCGCGTAGTTCTTAGCTAGCTGCTGCTTCGCAATCAGCTTCTTGACCTCTTTCTCGCTCCTCGCCGTGTATTCCTCGTATTGCTCCTTCCAGTATTTGCCCGAGTCCGCCCGCGGTGCGCCCAAGTCCATGGTGATGTCGCTGTCGTCCCGTGCTTTTGGTTTCTGTCCGCTCCTTGGTTGTGTCGTAGTTCGCGCATCCAGAAGGGCCGCGGTGAGCTTCGTGCGAGGCTTCTGTTCGCTATCTGTGCTTGCCTTTAGCTCTGTTCCAGGAGTCCATGGGCTTGGGAATTTGCCCGGACAGTCACTAGGTATGCCACTGCGGCCAGGGTTGACGCGCTTCCCCTCATTGTCGACGACGTGCGCGCCAAATGACACCGACTTGCGTCCCTTATTGACGGTTCCCGGCGTCATCAGGATGCCACCCGGCAACTTGGATGGTGATACGGGCGGTGTTTCTTCCTGAGGAGCCGCGACTACAGGGACTTTGGAGGCTGCGAGATCTGGCGACAGCTTCTTCTGCAGTCTCTTGCCTGCGTTGGTCGCATCGTCTGGGGCTGGCGTACCGAACACGGCGCGCTTGAGGGCCTTGACAGCGAACTGGTGTGCGGGCGTCTCGGGCGCGTCGATGAAGGTGCTCTCGTATCCATGATCTACACGGTCAGCTGCGCGTGTCCAACGCGCTGTACGGCAAGCTGCGTACCTGGCTGGAGGTCTTCAATCGCATTGGTAATCCTCGGACCGGTAATCCAGGAAAACATTGCGCCCGCTTGTTGGAGATGCACTCGTACGAGCTCAGTAGCTCCGAGTGAAAGTGGGCGTCTGGAGGTGGCCGTGGAGCCTGCGCAGGCTCGATTGCGGATTTGTTTGGCGGCTTGTTTACAAGCCAAAGCGAAAGGCGGGCGGGTCGCTCACGTCACCACGTCGCGGGTTGTGTCTGCTTCAGAACGGCCACTGAGGCTACCATATGCTGCGCAGGCCAGTTGCACCAGCTTTCCGAGGGCGAAGGAGAAGGTGCGATGCAGCGCCTGTTTGTTATGTGTCTTGCGCACCCACTCGAGAATGAGAAGTCGCGTCTGGCGCCCTAGGACGAAAGAAGCAAGGCGGCACGCCGCATTGTGGGGGTGCCACCCCACCGCTACTTCCATGAGCTGGCAGCGAAAGGTTGAACAGCTCAGACCCTCCACTCCACAGCAATAAAACCTGCCGCAGTGAGAAGCACCATGTCTGCAGTGTGAAGGGCGGCAGCTTCGGCTGCCTAGTCTCCTCTACGTCAACGCCCATGTTGGCTCATTTCGACCACTTACGACACAGCCAAAAATGGCCCCGCCAAAAACACCGCGAAGCAAATCCCAAACAGATGTATCCACGTCGTATAGCATGGCTCCCGCCCCGGGTCGCCCTGCAGACTACTTCCAAGCCGCGCAGCCCTCAGAGGCCCTTGCGCAGGCGCAGGAAGATGAACGCGAAGTCCTGAAGGCTATCTTCATGGACGACTACCAGGAAGTCGAGGCCAAAGGCTCGTGGGGTGTACGTACACGGCCGCTTTCAATGCGCTATTTGGCGCTATAGGTGCTGACTTGGACGTAGAAAACCACCGACAGAGTACTCCGATTGAAGCTCAGAGCTTTTTCTAACGATGACATTTCATGTACTCTATGTGCAAAGATCACGGCTACCTATCCCAAATCTTTGCCGATCCTGAATTTAGAAGACACGAACAATTTGCGCCTCAAGACTCTCCAAACACTGCAGGCTATGCTGAGAAAACGACCAAAAGAGCTGGTTGGCGAAGTCATGCTTCACGAAATTGCCACTTCAATCCAAGATATCCTGGAAGATGAGATCGCAGTTCGAGAAAATGACGGCACCTTCGAAAACCTAGAAGCCGAGCGAGCTGAGCAAGAAGCGGCTGCAGCTGAGCTCGCAAAACAGCAAGAGGAGAAACTTCAGAAGAAGCGCAACGAAGAGAAGGCGGAAGAAGACCGTGCCCTCCAACAAATGGTTAACGATGAAGTAAGACGAAAAGAGCTTATGGCGAAGCGTCGAAGCCGCATATCGACCATAACACCCACTTCGTCTTATCAGAATGGCCACACTGGAAGCCACGTATCTTTCGACAGGATGATCGAGCTGCAGTACGACGGGCGAACCACCGAGTGCAGTGCTGTGGAAGGTCTGTTGCCGTTTCGACAAGGGCCTGTCACCGAGGAACTGCTCGTAAAACCCGTCGGAAGTGGCGAAGCTGTCACCCTGGTTATGAAGCGGACTCGAGTCGGTGCAGAGAAGCTGTCAGATGCTGCGCAGCTGAAACGAGCCATTACGGATTTCGAAGAAGAAATGGAAGAGATCAAGAAGCTCCGCCAGTCGACGATCTTAAATGTCTTCGACTTCAAAATCGAGCAACTGCCTGAGGCTATATGGGAGATCAACGTGCTGGTCGAGTTCGGTGACAAAGGCTCGCTTGGCGAGAAGCTGGATGACGACGGGCAACTCGCAGTCGCCCGAGTGAGGTCATGGACTGTGGACCTATTGGAGGCTCTCGATTACTACCATCGGAACGGCATCATACACAAAAGGATCCATCCGCACAATATCCTACTACACAAGTCATCGACCGGCGGGATAGCTGTGAAACTAGCAGATGCAGGCTTTCAAGAGACACTGCACAGCCTAAAGAATTTCGGTCGCACAGGTCAGCCTTTCGCCGCCTCTCGATCGGCATTCTGGATTCCCCCGGAACTCGCCCAGGAAGCACGGCGGACACGCAAGACGGATGTTTGGGATCTCGGAGTTGTGTTCCTCCAGATGCTGTTCGGATTGGACGTACCCCAAAAGTACAACTCTCCCAAGGAATTGTCCGATGCACGCGGTTGCTCTGAGCCTGTACAAGAAATACTTAGGAAGTTTTTCAAGCCGGATCCGAAGAAGCGACCGTCTGCATTCGACTTGATTCCGTGCGAGTTCCTGCGAGACGATGTGCCTGTGTATGAGCAGCCACCCACACCCATGCGATCTCGGCATTCATCGACTTCTTTGGCGCATTATCGCTTGCGTCGCGAGTCTTCCGCTGGAGTCGGTGGCATGACATATTCTCGCTATACAAGCGACTGGGTCGAACAAGATCGCCTAGGAAAAGGAGGATACGGCGAAGTGGTGAAAGCCCGTAATAAAGTTGATAACCGCATTTATGCTATCAAGAAGATTCGACAGAAGACGGCCGCAGCACTCACTGAGACTTTATCTGAGGTCATGTTGCTGTCCCGCCTCAATCACCCTTGTGTCGTTCGCTACTACACAGCTTGGCCTGAGGAGGAGACAACAATGATGTCCGATTCGGACGATGAGGATGATTCCACAACGTTTGACGCCGACGATTCCGAGTCAGGCTCCGATATCTCACCTGGCAATACTGGTGCTAGTGGGTACGGGGTGGCAAGTACTGGAGGCTTAGATTTCATCAGCTTTAGTGGCGATCCAAAAGTCGAGTTCGGTTCCGACGATGAAGATGCGAATGACGATGACGGTGCTATCGTTTTTGGATCCGATACAGGCAAGTGGGACTCGTTCTACCTGCAGAGCTAAGCTGACACGACCCAGAGGACGACGCTAGCTTAGCTGACCTCAACTCGCCAATCGCAAAGAAACGGACTTCTTCCAATTCGATGGCTCGGCCTGCGAGGACCATTTTGTATATTCAAATGGAACTCTGCGAGAAGCAGACTCTACGAGATCTGATTCGCAGAGGTCTGTGCGATGACCCAGATGAGGTTTGGCGACTTTTTCGTCAAATGCTGGAAGGCCTTGCCCATATTCACAGCCATGGGATCATACATCGTGACTTGAAGCCCGACAATATTTTCATTGACATGGCAAAAGTTCCAAAGATAGGCGACTTTGGTCTTGCAACAAGCGGGCAGTACCAGAGATTGGATCGTAAAGCATCAGCCGGCATACTACCGGATAGCGACATGACCCGCAGTATTGGAACAGCGCTCTACGTTGCCCCTGAACTGAGATCAACTGTAGCCGGCAACTACGACACCAAGGTTGACATGTATTCGATGGGAATCATCTTCTTCGAGATGTGCTACCCTCTGAACACTGGAATGGAGCGAGATCAAGTTCTGCGCCAGTTGCGCGAACGAAAGCATACCCTTCCGGCAGAGTTCGAGACCCAGGAGAAGTCTTTACAAGGCAATATAATCACTTCGCTCATCAGCCATCGTCCCAGCGAACGACCAAGCTGTGCTGAACTCCTACGGAGTGGCAAGGTGCCGCTACAGATTGAAGACGAAGCTGTCAAAGAAGCACTCAAAGCTCTATCAGATCGCGACTCTCCTCATTACACGAAAATGATGGCCGCTTTGTTCTCCCAAAAGCCTGATACTCAAGCTAAAGACTACGCTTGGGATATGGGCAACGGATCTGGAGCTCAAAATATCCAGGCGAACGATATTCTCCTTCAAAACCTCGTCAAGAGCCGGCTGGGCCTGGTCTTCCGTGGCCACGGTGCGGTAGAGGTGCAACGCCAATTGCTTCTTCCTTGGTCCGACCACTACGCAAACAAGAACGTTGTCAAGCTCTTCGATCCGTCTGGCACGCTGGTGCAGTTGCCATATGACTTGACGCTGCCGTATGCACGTAGCATAGGTCGCGGTGCCCCGTTCTTGGAGAAGACATTCACGATCGGCTCCGTATATCGTGACAACTATGGAGGGGCACCCCGCAGCAGTGGTGAAGCCGACTTTGACATCCTCTCCTACGACACCTTAGATCTGGCTTTGAAAGAGTCTGAGGTTTTGAAAGTTGTCGATGAAATTATTGAGGAGTTCCCCTCTCTAGCTTCTGCGCAAATGTGTTTTCACCTCAATCATGCTGATCTGCTGGACATCATCATGGATTTCTGCAGGATCAACGTTTCCCGACGTAGGGCGGTTAAGGAAGTGCTCAGTAAACTAAACATCGCCGAGTTCAACTGGCAGAAGATCAAGAACGAACTGCGTGCTCCGGAGATTGGCGTTTCTTCGACATCCCTCGACGACCTTGCCCGTTTCGATTGGCGCGACACACCTGACAAGGCATTTTCTAGATTGCGTAGGATATTCGAAGGGACCAAGTATCTGGATCGAACACACGCGATCTTTGCTCATTTGTCCTCCGTGGTCAGCTATGTGAAGCACTGGAACGTCAAACGGAAGGTCTACATCAACGCGCTCAGTAGCTTCAACGAGAAATTTTATACTGGTGGTGTCCTCTTCCAGTGCTTGTACGATGGCAGGAAGCGCGAAGTTCTTGCTGCCGGAGGCCGGTATGACAAACTCATCCAAGAATATCGCTCCAAGGGCCCGGGACACGCTCATCCTGCCTCGTCGTACCATGCTGTTGGTGTCAACATCGGGTGGGATCGTCTTGTCAACTCCATGATGCGATATTTGAAGAAGCCAGAACGATCAACTTTTCTCCGCAAGCAAGCTGAGGAGGACACACCAGCAGTGTCGTGGATGCCGCGACGGTGCGACTGTCTTGTTGCCAGCTTCGACACCGCAGTGCACCGCTCCACAGGCGTAAGGATGGTGGCGGACCTTATTTCGAATGGCTATACGGCGGAGCTAGCCATAGATGCGCACTCGGTGGAAGATCTGCTCCGTCACTATAGAGACGACCGGCATAGCTGGCTCATCGTCATCAAGCACGGTATTGCGCCAGACAAGCCTGACATCAAAGTAAAGAGCATAGCGAAGAAGGAAGACATGGATATCCGGAGTGCAGACCTACTCAACTATCTTCGCAACGAGTACCGAGACAGGGAAGCACGCGAGGGAACCGCAGCCCAACGCCTCACCAAAGCACTACCGGCAGCAACTTCCTCTTCTACATCCACCGCCAAAGCTAACGTGGATGTTCTCATGTCACACCACCGCTCGAAGAAGAGCAACAAGTGGAGCATCGTCGAGGCCGCACAGGCCCGCTCCGCCGAACTCCTAGCTTCATTCCAGGGCGCGCCCATCGCGGCTATCGAGACAAAAGACGAAGTGATGATCTCGATCCACGAGACGCGGCTCAGCGATCCAGATAGCTGGCGCAGGGTCATTCAGAACCTGCCGCTCGCTGAGCGAAAGTATCTCCAGGAGTTGCACGACTTATTGCTAAAGTATGCGGCGAGATGGAAGGAGATCGTAAATGAGGGGTCTGCGAGGAGTGGCGAGGGCGGAAAGGCTTTCGTGTATAATTTCCGGACCGGAGGGTGCTTGCTGTATGATTTGGAGAGCTAGGCTAGTAGGGTGAGAGTGTGGAGACATGCGATTTAGGATGGGGTTTTACCATGAATACAACGAACTGTGGCGTGGAATATGCGTTCTCCACCTCAGAGAGGCAGAGAGGCAATCGTAGCATAGCAATGGAGAGCAGACTGCGTGATAGATAGCTGCAAAGCGGGTATCGGTAAACGACACAAACCCCTCATATATCCATCTGGGTTCTACGACCCCAATCGCCTTCTCAACACCCTACGCGACGCTACCGCGCGAGCTGTGCCCGCGCAGTACCTACACAAGATCTCATTTACGCCTCTGCCGCCTCCGCATGCAGCGCCTTCCCCTCCTTGACATCGTGCGCCGCGGCCTGCGCTTCCTCGAGCCCCAGGCTCGTCGCAATGGCGTAGAGGCGCGCTTTCTCCTCGGCCGCCGTGGAGTCGCCGAACACGGCGTCCATTTCTTCGAGGGACTTGCCCTGCACCACACCATATCAGCATCTGTCCTCTACGCACACTCCGAAAAGAAGAGAGCAAAAAGACATACCTTCGTCTCGGGAATCAAAAACCACGTAAACACAAAAGCGATGAGCGCGAACGCCGCAAAGAAAATGTACGTGCCCCACCCGATTTTCTCGAGCATGTCGGGCGTCACGAGCCCGATGATGAAGTTGCACATCCACGTGCTGCTCGTCGTCAGGCTCATGGCTTTGCTCCTGGTCCCGATGTTGTAGATCTCGCTGGGCAGAACCCAGCCGATGGGCGCCCAGCTGTAGCTGAAGTTGACGTCGTAGATGTACACGAAGGCGATGCCTGTCCAGCCCGCCGCAGGATGGTCTCTGAGCGTGTCGCCGTACCCGCCAATGACGCCGCCGATGATGACTAGAGAGATGAAGGTGCCTGCGGCGCCGGAGAGGAGGAGGGGGCGGCGGCCGAGGCGGTCTATGAGAAACAGTGCGGGCAGCGTCGAGAGGGTGTTCACGATGCCGTAGACGCCTGTGGCGAGGAGGCCAGATGTTTTGCCTGAGAGGCCGAGCTGCCCGAAGATGGTGGGCGCGTAGTAGATAATCGCGTTGCATCCGATGAACTGCTGGAAGAACATGACACAGCACCCAATCGCGGTCCTCCTGAAGCTCGGCCAGGTAGAAAACAGCGTGGTGTACCCCGCGAGATACAGCGAGACTCCTTTCTTCCCGGGGAACGTCTCGCGGTTGAACGACTCCTCGAAGATGACTTCGGCCTTGATGGCGAGATACTCCTTCTGCAACATCTCGTCGTCCGGGCTGGTCTGCCGCACTCTCGCAAGGGCTTTCACGCCCGCTTCCTCGTTGTCTCGCATGCAGTAGTAGCGCGGCGACTCTGGGAAGAAGAGCATGCCGATGCCGAGGACGAGCGCGGGGAAAATCTGCAGCGCGAAAGGAACCCGCCACGAGGCATCGCTCTGGCCGGTGCAGCCGTTGGGACCCACATCGTTATAGGGATCGAAGGTGCGGTCCGAGAAAGTTCCCCCCGAGTACGGGATGTCAGGCGCGCACCGCGTCCCGCCGATGTACTGCGTACCGTATTCAAGCCAGTAGCTGACGAGGATACCAAGCGTGATGGAAAGCTGCTGGAGCACGACGAGAGTGCCCCGGATCCCCGCCGTCGAGATCTCGCTCATGTACATGGGCACAATCATGGTGAGCATACCCACCGCGAAGCCTGCTATAGCGCGTCCTGGCACAGTCGTTAGCCATCCATGACACTAAAGTGTAACTGATACCTACCAGCGAAAGCCATAGGGATGTCCACCGCGCCCGCCTGCAGCGCAGACCCCAGCGTAAAAATCACGACCGCAATCTCAATCGACCCTTTTCGCCCGAAGCGATCCGCTACAGGGCCGTTGACGAGCGAGCCTGCCCACGCTAGCAGCAACAGCGTCGACACGAACCACCCCTTGAAGCTGCTGTCTGTTGCTATGCGCGGGAACTTTGCGGCGAAAGATTCCATGGTGAGGACACCACTCACGACACCCTGATCGTAGCCGAAGAGGAAACCTCCAAGGGATGAAAACTACCACCGATCAGCCGCTGCCAAAGACTCATCGGGACGTGGGACGCTCACCGCCGAGAGACCCAGCAGATACGGGTTCTTTTGCAGTTCCTTGTACACGCCCTGCGGCGGGGCAGGCCCCTGGGCTGCGCTCTGCACTTCGGCAGACATATCGCTTTACTTCCTCTGCGAGGTATCCGTGGCTGTTTCCTGGTCTTCCTCGATTCTCCTCGCACGCAGGGACCTCGTGGAATGGCCATGGCAACACACCAGCTATATATCCCACCGCCGATCACCACACGCAGAATTCATCGGTCACACGACCTGGGGGTCTGTCGCCCTGCTCAACATGCAAGTTCGTCGATCGCTGTGGAGATTTCCAAGGCAGCGTTCCCCGCTGAGGTTGGCTGGGGTTGGATATCGGCCGCGAGTCATGCAATGGGTTACCTAGGCGGGTTAGAAGCCGATTGCAACGGCCTCGTTACGGGGACGGTCCCACATAAAACGGAGCACCGCGCAGAGCATACAGGGCGTGGGCATCGTGTATTCTTCATTCTGGTTTTGGGAACGGGGTCAGGTTCATACGAGACTCCGCACACTCAGATCCAGGTACACCCGATCGCACATTCAAACTGGGTATCATTGCCATCTCTAAAACTCCAACTCCTCAACCTCCATCCCACATTCCTCGCACCTCTTCCGACTCAAACCCGTCTCGTGGTCCAACACACTCCGCCCCCACTCATGCACATGGTCCCCAAACGTGTTGATCTTCTGCCCAAACGCACCTATGCCTGCACCCTCAGTCTCCCCCATCCGCGACCGCTTGTATGCCTCCACGCGCGTCCGCTTCTTCAGCTCCTTGAGCTTCTTGCTGAACTTCTTTTCCTTCTTTTCCTTGGTGGCTTTCTGCCGCTTCTCGTACTCCTCGTCCAGCGCGGCGGGGGAGCCCCATTTCGCGGCGGAGAAGGCGTAGTGCTCGACCTGCAGGCGGAGGAAGAGCTGCATGTTCTGCCAGTTGGATTTGTGCGGGTTTGGGCGCTCGAGATGGGGCAGGATGGACTCGTCTTTGAGCTCGGGGTCCGTGAGCAGGTAGTCTTCTTTCGCCTCAGTCTTGGTGAGCAGGCTGTACTTGTCAGGGAACTTGTCTTTGCACGCGTGGCAAATGCCGATATGGTAGGCGTCCTGCCACTTGTGGTCTATCTCGAGGGAGCCGCACTCGCGGCACTTGCCCTTGATGTCGCGCTTGCCGTCGCCGTAGGTGCCTTTATACTCCTCGCCGTCTTCCTCTGCGGCTTTGAGCAGGGCGTCTTCTTCTTCGTCGCGGCCGTCAGCCTGGTTGAGGATGGAGAGGCCGGGCTCGTAGATGCCGGCGCGGTTTTCTCGGAGCTTTCTGCGTATGCGCTCGCGCTCCCACTCGGCGAGGGTCATGTTTGCCGGCTTTTCTTCCTCCTTCTTGCCGTTCCACATTGCGCGGTTGTGCGGATCGTCGTTGGTGCTTAGGAAACCACCTTTAGTGTCGGTCATCTTGCTGAAGTCGTATTCGATAAAATCCGAGCGCCCAAAGTTCTTCGCCGGTGTTATGAGGTCGTTCGCAGGTGGCGGGATGAAGCCATTCTGGTCGCGCTTCGCCGGCGATGCTGCGTTGGCATTGCGCACAGTCGCGGGAGTGTTCGAGGAATTTATGACTGAGTATGCGCGTTTGGTGCCTGCGACAGGCGGGGGTGTAGGCTTTGAGGCTTGCGCTTGTTGCGCTGCAGCTTTTGCTCTGAGACGGGCTTCTTCCTACGTAGCCGTGTCAGCGATCCGTGAGTCAAGCGGGCGATTGCAGCTTACCATTCGCCGCACTTGCTCTGGGGTGAGAGGATTTGGAGGCAGCTTGCCCGCCGAGCGCATTGCCCGCGGGGGAGTTGAGGGTCGTTCCGCCATGGTGCGGCCGTAGAGAGGCGTGGGGAGAGTGACTCTTTCGCGTCAGTGGAAGGTTACAAAGGCTTCAAGCGCAGGGGAGGCAGCGATAGCGCAAGGGCGGCGAAGTTCGAGATCCGCAGTGGCGTTGAGATCGCGGTTCCTGAGCGATGATGACGCCAAGACATTTCCTCACTGTGTCTTCCACCCGCACAACAAACCACACAAGTCTGCAACACGAGAGAGAGTGCATAGTTATTTTCCTATCGTCCTCTCTCGCAGATGGATACTACTACCCCTTCCTTCTACAATATCGTCCTTTCCACCGGACTACGTCACTGCTAGGTCCCGAGGTTGAGGGAAGCGCACGTGATCACGCGCAAGCGTGTTTTGACTGGTGTACCACCAATCCATGTGTGACGTTCCTTCACCATCCACCTCAGCCCCTATGCTAGTTCTCCATATCATTTTCCCGCCTGCAATCCAGCTACCACGTGCCTCATCAGGGTCTCAAAGTTCCAAGGACGACGCTGCTCGCTTTAAATGGCGGAAACGGTTCATGCCAAGGGTTTGCACAAAGATGTGGTTTCATCAAGCCTCAGTTTGCAGTTCTTGTTCAGCGTTCGCTCATATTTCGGGTACCTTAAATAGTAAATTTTCTAGTATGACTAGGACACCTCTTGCTCTCCTCAAATAGCTCATCATTTTGCTCATCGTTGTCTTGCCTGGTCCCGGTGTCACTGCGTTGTTCCTTCTTGATTCCGTTCCGCACTTGTTCTCTGAGCACACTTGGCAGCCACTGGTAATCTATGTCGTCCATATCCTTAAACTTGACAAGATTGGAATGATCCTTACTCAAGGCTATCGCGGGTTGATCGGGCCAAGTAGCAGATGGTTCATGCACGGCCTTGCAAGGTATCGCTGAGTCAGTGTGCCTGCGTCTGGAGCCGGCAAAGTCACTTTCATGATCAAAGGCGCAATCCGGAAACCGTATCTTGACGGAAGAATTTCGTAGAAGCAGACTATTTTCCCACCCCTGTGAAAGAGTCTAACTCTCGAAATGCCTAATCTAACTTAATCATCTCCTGCGAGCCTACACCGAGAACAGCCCGTATAGCTGTCGACGGATACAACCATCGTTGGGCAGCAGAGGCGAGGCGGGAGGCCCGGTGTGGAGTCCCTATGAATAAGGTTACTCGAATGCTGTCCATCAGAGATTGATGGCGGCTGGATTCGTAGCAGCTTGGACCATGGCCTGTAGAAATCGGATCAACACGATAAGTCAAGCACGCAAGCCTGTCTTCAAGTTTACTTTGATCAAAAAAGACTGAATTCGACCCCAAGAATATGGCTCAGGCCACCGCCGGCGCGTCTTCATCTTCAGCGTCTTCTGGCCACCCCAAGATCGCGCCTTCAAGCAACAACAATTCGGCCGCCCGTCCAACCGCCACCAGTTCTCTTCACAAACCTTTGTGCCAAGTTCCATAAACAATCGTTAGGGTGGCTCGTACTTGCTGGTGTACTAGGTAATTACCATACACTTAATTAGCTGCTCACCTCCCGGTGAAAGATAATAGCCATTGAGGATGTCGAATTCCATCTCCTAGGAAATAATCACGAACTCCTAAACACTTCATCAAGCCGCTGCCACGTGCATTCGTCACCGATAAATTCGTTCTTGCCGTCAAAGGCCTCGATAAGCTCAACGAAGGCTCCCTGTACTCGTATACTCGAATCAGAATTGGACTTGCAACCCGCTTTTAACCTTGGTCTTTTCGACGACCGATTTAAGGATGGCAATGGAAAACATGGCAACGAATGGAGCAGGTGGTTACGCTTTGTTAAAAGTGTCAAGAATGACCGAGACCCCGATACGAAATCAAGCACTTGCGACGCCCGATTTGAATATGGCGACTTGAAATTGAACCGACTGAATACGACCACGTGGTTGCGATACTGGGGTAAAGCCTTGTATCACACACAGCGATCCTGTACGATCGTTTTGGTCAGGCTACGGTACGTGATCATCGCATGCGTCTACGTTACAACGGCCTTGACTGCGATGCAAGTCGTGCTTGCAGTCACGACCGATCCAGAATGGTTGACTTGGACGTTTAAACGGTTCTCTTATGCTGTACTCATATTGATCGTATGCCAAGCGCCCTTTGTGGTCTTTTTCTTTGTAGTGCAAGGATTGCAATTGGTTGGGTAGGAAACAGGCTTCCAAGTCCAAAATGACAGAGTCTAAGAAGGGCGAGACATCGTCTTCAGCGTTTTTAAGTATGTGGGAATTTGCATATACATGTTAGCGTGTTGTTTGGCAGCCTACATAAGCTAGGAGGAGAAGCATCCGTGGATTTCCTGATATTACATGTTCAGCCAGTTTACTTGGATCGTTCGAGCTAACAGAACGTTATCAATTTGCTATTCTCAATCTGCATAAATTTCATTTTAGATTCCCGAGGGACTAATCCCCTGTGATGTATCAGATTGTCCGGATCAACATTCGGCTTCTATCAAAAGCGTGTCACCCAAGGATTCCTCGGTACCCATCATGATTCCAGACTACTGAATCAATCAGGATGTTGGCCATCATAAATTATTCAAGGGTGTACGTGTCGAGAAGCTCGAGAGTTCCTACTCTGCAATTGAATCCTAAGCGAGTGTCTGGAGATTCGAGCCATTTCTTCAACTTCTCTTTGCGAGCTCTTTCCTCGCTGGCGTTTGCTTGATACACCGAACCACACGTTCAAGCTGTCACATATATGGCAGGCGACCCAGATAACAACTTCATGACCAATCTTGACTTTCTGCTGGATGTCAACTAGCTCTGTGACACTTACGATTTTGCACTGCGTAGATGGACTGGTAGTAGAGGTAGAGACACTTGATCTCGCCGACAGCTTCTACATCAAACTCCGCTACAAATGCAAAGGTCTGTTTATGTACATGTATTTACCTAGACATGTGCATGATTCGCGGGTCAAGTTCTCGAAGTGCAGTAGGTGGGAATGTCGCTTGGGCAATCTTCGCTGCAATCACACTTGGAGCTCCCGACTTGGATAAAGATTGGCGTATTCCAGTCTCCATGGAAACGAGAGATGAGAATGGTGGAAGGCAAGACAATGTACGGTGACGCATACTCGCCCTACCGCAAAGCGAAGTCGTAGCCTGAGTGCAACCGCGAAGACATCCCCATACCCGCACGCACATTCACAACCCCTAACATGCTGTCCACCACGACAACTTACCTTTGAGCTTTACCTTCCAGCCCTTTCTTTCCAGCAGCCCACCTCAGACCGTCCTCTGGCTTCCCTCTCCCGTCCCCGTAGCCCCATGGACGCGACACCGGACTTCGCGCACCTCCCACAGACCACCCGTTCCATTCCGCACCTGCCCTATACGCCCTTGTGGGGGTTAGATTGCTGTACGCCCGTTGAAAACCTGACATCATCCAGCGCCCCAAGAATCTGACTGCCAATTGCGTACCGTACCTTGCATACCGCCCGCCCCTCGGGCAGGTGAAACACAACTATATCCCTATGTTGCCTACACACATGTATGCCCGAGCGAACCCGGCAAGAACGGATTGTGTGCCCTTCTATTCATCAGTCACCATGATGCACACTGCGCGTAGACGCGCGCCCAGAGGTAGAGCCTGCACAAACCCCCATCCATGCACCACACCTACACCGTAACCCGCTCATCACCCGGGCCCCGTAGCCATACCTCTCCTACGCTCCGTGCGAAGCGGGAGTGCACCCAACGCGGCATACCCGCTTACACATCACGCACACCCCGACGCAACGCAATTACAGCTGCAGGTCAGAAACCCAGACCTCGACCTCGATGTCGCCGACGCGGTCAAGCTGGTCTGCCCTTCACACAGCGACGCTGGAAGCCCCAACGCTAGCTGGCTAGCCTACCGCCATTTCCTACCACCTCCCAACATGTATGCCTCCCCTCACCTCCCCTCCACTCCACCCCACCACCAGCCCTCGCGCGCGAAAAGCGAAAAAGGCTGGTAACGGCCCTAGATAGCGCGGAGGTACTTGTGTTTCAGGTAGCGAAAACCTGGAGTTCGACCCGCATGTCGAGCATGCAGGTCCGCGAGCAATTGCAAGTGCTGGTTGGTGCGTTTCAGATGCAGCGACGGCGCTGCGGCCGGTGTAGGCGCCGGGCTAAGAATGGCAACCGACTCGATCTCAGGCCCATCCATCCTGACTGGCTGGCCGCCGGTACAGATAATCTATTCGGCGGTGAAGACAACACCACGGTGTAGGTGGATCGGCTTGGATGGAAGAGCATGTACGTTGTGAAAGCGTTTAAATTCTGCGCTATGATATGATACAATGCAGCCCTCTTCTTGTGGCGCTTGTTTGTAGTCCGGTCCTCCTCACGTCCAATGTATCCACACACCTGTCATCCAACCCGCCCGCACTCGCAGGCTACCTTTTCTTGAGACTGGCCTCGCCATAGCTCACGGCTAGGCTGGCGCTAGACCTCCGACCTCGTTCGCATAGAAAAGAAAATGAAACAAGACATAAAAGGGAAAGGAAAGAAAAAGGGTACTCATGGCCGTCATAAGCTCGCATCCCAACCAAGCCCAAGCACCAGCACCATGTTGTATCCCCGTGTAGAACAAAACAGATCAAGCCGGTGCCATCCCCAAGCGGTGAAGATAGGCAAGAAAAGAAATAATGCATGCAATGCAATGCCGCGCGATCCAAAGTCTAGATAGATCAGATCAAGAAGACATGAAAGAAAAAAGGGAATTAAACTGGCTAAACACAAGAAGCAATCAAGGAAAGCGGCCGCGGAATGGCGTCGCCGGGTGTGTGCGCGAGAGCACACGAAAACACGCAAAATACGATTAGTAATTGTTGGCAGCGATGAGGTGGTGCTGCGGGGGAGCCATGGACATGGCCAGCGGGCCGGGAATGTCGGAGATGGAGGTGGGGATGTGAGGCAGGCCAGAAAGGTAGTCGTTGCCGGACTCGGGCGACTCTTCCTCGAGCGAGTCGAGGTGGCCATCCTCACCCTCGAGGTCTTCCTCGTTGAAATCGAGCGGCTCGCCGTCTTGGCGGGGTTCGTGGGTGCGGCGATGTCTGTGAAGCTATTGTTAGCGCAAAGTACATTTGATCGACACGTAGCGAGACGTACTGGGCAAGGTTATCGGATCGGGAGAAGGCCTTGTTGCAGAGGGGGCAAACATACGGCCGCTCTTGGGTGTGGGTGCGCACGTGCCTAGCGCCTAATGAGCGGCTATCTCAAGTCGCACTGGGGGAGGGTGGGCGCTTACCTCTTGAGGTGTTCTAACCTCTTGAAGAGCCTGCCGCAGGTGGGAATGGGGCAGGAGTGGGATTTCTGGGGGTACGGGCCAATCTCCATCATGGTCGCGCTGCGCGCTCGTCGGAAGACATTAGGAGCACCTTGGGCACGGGCAACTGCGCTGTGCTGGAGAGGGCTGTCAAACATGTCCCCGTTGACGAGGTTATTCAGCTCATCCTGAGGAAGCATAGCCGGCTGTTGTGGCGGGCTGTCTTCAATGGTGTGGAGAGGAGTGCCGTGGCGGGAGATGTTGGCATGGGGCTTAGCCTCTGGGAGTGACTGGTGCAGGGATGGACCGGTTGCGCTGTCGGGAGAGTTGTGGTTGGACTGCTGGTGCACTTCCTCGCCTTCGGGCACAGGCATGATGGAGCTCGACATTGACCTCCTCAAGTCGCTAGGGCGGTGCACCTGGTGGGCGTTGCCAGTGGCAGTGACGGCGGCGACGGCAGCAGCAGTGGAGATGGACGACCGCCTCCGTCGCTGCTTGTATGTGGGGGAGCCCTCAATCACAGAATACACGTTCCCTGGGGGGAATGCGCGGTTGACGCCAGGGTAGCTGGGGCCCATCAAGTTGGACGGAGGGATATTCATGAGCGGGTTGAACGAGTGCGATACACCGAGCTCGGGAATGGCGCTGTAAAGACCAGTGTCCTCGTTGGCAATGTACGCAGGCTCGGCACCAAGGCTAATCTGGTGCTGAGGCGGGGTCAATGGCTCGAAGGACATGCCGCGCGTGCTGTAGTCCTCGTAGTGTGATGAGACGAATGAAGGTGCTGGCGAGTATTCCATGTAGGCAGGCATGGAGCTGTGGCGCTGGTGCACCTGTGATAGCGGGATGCCATTGCGGTCGTACTGAACCTGCGGCGCGAACTCGCGCTCTCTGCTCTTGACAACAGTGCTCTGCATGCTCGGCGCCATGGACATCTGCTGGTACTGGACCATGGGCGCCATCTGCTCTTCGTGAACCTGGTGAGGCGGCATTGACTGCGGGACCATCTGAGGTGGCGGCATTGAGTCCATTGCGCGCATTACTGGTGACGTTGACTGCGAGTAGGTCTGAACGTTGTTGTTGAAGGATGACGAGTTGGTCTGCTGGGCCTTGGTGAGCTGCTCGAACAGCGATTGCGACGAATCGAACTCGAACGAGAGGGCAGGCTCGCTGACAGCGACGGTCGTGGCCTCCTGGCCCATCTTCTCGCGCTTGAGGTCGCGCTCCAATGCATCGAGAAAGAGGCGGTCGTGCGGCACGCTGTACCAGTAGAAGACCTTCTGCTTCTTCTGTGTGCGGATGCAGTTGTTCTTGTAGAGGAAGTCAAGGAACGCGCTCTTGGGCTCCTCGAGCGACGCATCAGTGCCCGACTTCAGGTTGCGCAGGTCGGAGAAGATGCCCTCCTCGAACTTTTTGGAGTTCTTGACCGGGCGGCCAAAGGCCTGGAAGCGGAATGACAGGCATCGCACGATGTCGGTGCCGGAGATGTGAAAGAGGTTGTTCCTGCGCGGGGTTAACGGGGCTGCGACACGCAAACAAGGACTGGAATGCACTCACCATAGCACACAGGACACATACTCGCCGGTGGGTAGTAGGAAGCGGCGGATGTACTGGTCGGGCTGCCAGTCGACGGGCGCCGAGATGAGGAAGTACTTGACTGCGCAACGGTTAGCGGGCAGCGCCGAGACAGAAGCGCGACGGGCGATGGGCCGGCACGTCAGGGAAGGGCTGCGACATACGGTTGTCCACCTGCTGCAGCGCGACGACGCTGTCCGGCGGCAGGCTTTGCTGGGCGTCCTGATCTAATAAGAAGGTCTCAGGCGCGACAGAGCGCGCAGGCGGCGGCATGGCCGCATGAGGGTTGGAATACATGGTGCGTTGCAAGCCGCGGTCCTGTGCACTCGGGTTTGGCAGGCGTGCGTCAGACTGTTGTTGCGAAGGATCGTGGAATGATCTCGAAAGGTCCTGCCCGGGTGCAAATAATGTAATATGAAGCGTACTGCGAAGGAAACGGGCGAGCGATGGTTTGAGGTCTGTTCAGAGAAGATAAAACGTATCGAGGGCCTGCCTCGGAGCCAAAGCAGTCTCGACGTCAAGCAGACTGGGCAGCGTGAAGGATAGGGCTTTAGGACACACGAAACGCAAATCTGAGGGGGGAGTGGCAGAGCTTTAGGTGTCGGAGGCCTGGTGAAACAGGAGCTGGTCGTTTTGGAATAATCTATTTCGGGGGCCCGCCCTCAAGTCAGTGTCTGCCCCGGCCCTGGCGAGGACGCGCGGGTGTCTCAGCAGCCAGTGCACACCTTGGGCCAGCCGCCAGCGAATCGTGGTGCGCACAACACGGGGCCCTGGGCGGCCAAGAGCACGCCGACTCGCGCTGCAGACGGGCGCGCGCCGTGGGCTCGACGCAGCCGCTGGGCCTGCGAGCGCTGCGGGCTGCACCATCGCGGCCGGCGGGAGAGCGTCTTGCTCCTTCATGCCTGCGCGGTGGAGCTCGCCGCCGCCGCCGCGCGCAGCGGCGAAGACGTCAGTCGCATTCTCGCCAGCATCATCGGGACACGCTTGCCAGCCTGCTGCTGCGCGCGAACAAGGCCCAGCTCAGGTCGCCTGCACGGCGCAAGCGACGCATGCAGCCTAGCCCGACCTCCCACCGTACACAGGCTCGCCCGCTCCCATAGCACGCGGCACACGGTATCTAGCGACCTGGCCGCCGGCCACCACCGCAAAGTCTATCCGTGGCCATCCAGATCGGACCCTGCTCGACGCTGCAGGCCGTCTTGCCGTCCTCGCCAGCCCGCGACAAAGTCTAAGAAGACGACAGCGCCCATTGCATGCCATCGCGAATGCGTCGTTTGCCAGTGGCGGACACCGCGTCCACTCACAGCACAGCGCCCGCAACCCTTGCCCGCCGTTATCGCGCCCAATCGTATTGGGCGTTGCTCGCAGGCTCATTTCTTCTTCGTCGTCTGCTGCTGGCAGGCTGCTTGAGTCGGCCCCCGCTGCGAATAGGTTGCTGTAATAAGACCCGCACCCACCGGCCGCACACGCAGCAACTGCACACGCGCGCACACGCTGCGCCGCTGTGCGGTGTGCGAGGCGGCCGACACACTCCCGAGAGCTGCTCGTTCCTGGCAATGACCTGCGGGCCTCGAACAAAGCGAAGTGCTGAGTGCGAGCATGGTGCATCCAGATGCAGGTACAGGCGGAAGTAGCACTCGGCGCCAGGTTTGATCACCACGCTGAAACGCCTTTCCAGCCTTCCCTGAGTTGCGCTGCTAGGACGTTGTCGATGGTCCGTCTGCACGTTATCGAGCAGATCCCACCATCGCCGCCTCTGGCGTCTTTGTTGCCCATGGAGAGCCCTCTGGGCGCGTCCGGACCTCAGCCGACCACTGCATTGGAGGACGTCTCTAGGCGTGACGCTGCGCAGCGCCCGTCCAGTGAGCGCGCCCACGAGTCGTTTCAGAGTTGCTTTTGGCTAGAGCAACACCAGGGTCACTAGCCGTTGACTTCCCCCAGTAGACCCGCTCAACGGCGAGTCAGCGAATAAGACCCGGTTATGCCGGCCTTTATGCAAGCGCTCAATCAAGGTCGGTCGTCAAGAGGGTTGGGCGATGGCTGGACCGCATCTGCAACCCTCATGCAGTCCAGAGTACTGCCATCGCAACCGTAATTTCATCCGCAAACCAACTTTCAGCATTCGCTTCGCATATCGTACGCTACGCGCTGGCAATTGTCGTGGCTTCTCATCGTCAACCGCGCTGGCGTGTAGGCAACTTGAGGTAAACTTTGGTCTGAGCAGCCGCCAACACGTTCGTTGATCCTTCGCAAGCGAGGGTGATGAGCATGACGAGCACACGGCCCGGTGGTCGAGCCACAACGCTTACTTATCCCAGTGTCACCTCGCCCGTGTCCTATTGATCGTGACTCGTCCACAAAGCACGATGCATCAGCGGAGTGGCATTTGCCCATTGTCGATGTGATGAATACCGAGAGCTTCCCATGGTTACGGTTGTCTGAAACTCCTGCAGCCTCGTCTTGCGCTTTCTCGGGATCGTGTTTCCACAAACACCGCTCTAGAGAAACTACGTTTGTCATGGCTGTGGCCTCGTCGGAGGAAACATCGTATTGGGACTGTGGAGTCCTGTACCTGCGTTAGCGGAAAACCCAAGGTGCCCTCCTGAAACCCATCCGCATTCCCTTCGCCTGCCTGAACGGGATCTGAGGGCGTCTTCCAATAAGCATGGACACTCGCTTCAATCATAGCGCTCTGCATCGAGCACAGTTCATAGGCACTGCTGTGGGAAGGTTTCTTGTTCCATTACTCTCCACAAGAAAAACAAATGGCTCGCGTGTCACTCTGTGGCGGATACTGCGTTCGAATGCGGATGTTATATGACCTTCCAGAGCGTCGTGCAGCCGTGGCCGTTAGTATCGTCGAAAACGGCTCTGTCAGGCCTCCTCTCTTGTGACCATCCGCATTGCAGTAAGCCGCCGAGCGATGTGATTGCACCTACGCGGTAGGAGTTGTAGAGGAATAGCCGGAAGGTTTAGCCTACATAATAATCCCCACCCGTCTATGTCAGCGGCTTCCTGCTCCAGGTCTCGAGTTTCAAAGAGGCTGTCAACAGCCATGATGCATCACGCCCAGCCTGCAGTCGAGCTTACCCTTTGCGCGGTAGCAGTCGTTGCGATGACCGCGGTGGTCGATCATTACGATTCCATGCTGCCTGCCGCGCTGCCGATGGAGAACGAAACGCGGCATTTCTTCTTCTCCCGCCGGTGAACAACGTGGGCGTGAATACACGAGCGTGAGGCGAGTTTGATGTCCATGATCTGCTTCCGCTGTGTCAGATTTCGAGGGTCCTGTATCAGGGTGGCGGGAGTTTCACGTTGATGGCTCGCAGAGGTCCCATGACATGCAACGTCGAAAGCTAATCCCTGCTTCTGTACCCTGTAGAAATGTGGACTTGGCAGTGTGCGATCATAAAGTGATGAAGGTCGCGTTGCGCTAGGCAGGTTCTGCGAGCGATATCCTAAAAGGTGGGTTGTTTTGGACGCCCTGCGCCTGATCACCATCAAAAGTGGACTGCATCGGGGAGAACATACCCAAAACTTCTAGTCGCGTTCCAACTTCGACTTCAGCTAGCCCAGTTCATGTTCAGGTACCTTTTGTATGTCCTGCATGATGGAAATAGAGTTCACCTAGCGGAAACGATTTGAAAACCTTGTCCCACCAGATAACGTTTACCTCGCGTGGAGTGAGGGGTACGCATTACAATCTTGCCAAACTTGATCATATGGGATCAGGAAGCTTAACGGGAGCCACCACGGGCACCACGGCACCTTTAGAGCCGTCCGTGTGGAGTACAATAGCGCGCATAATGCGCTAGAAGAGACTAGCGATTCTCCAGGCTGACCTTGCGACTTTGGCGATTAGGTGTGCCACTCAGATTTCGAGATGAACTCAGCTAGCATGTTCCTGGCCAGTGAAAAGAAATTGACAGTCCAGACTCCGTTCGCAAAATACGACCCTGGAATTGGAGAGCCGGTCACGGTTCAAGCGAATATCGCAAATCTCCCGGGCCAGAATACCGATGTGCTTCGAGCAAGTGCCGACAGAATTAGGTCGAGCGAGGGCTTCGTGAAAGCATGCTCGCGCTCAACATTGCGCGTGGGGCGATGAAAGCGTTGGAGACCCTGGGAACCTCCCCCGAACAGGGAACCCTTCTTCGCGGGCAGAAATCTTGATATCCGCATGAACAGCTGCACGCCGGTATACGCTGTAGACGCATGAAGACGAAGGCGAAGGGCCAGCCTCTGTGAACTAAATCGATCACACGAAGTCATCGACCCTGAGGTGTTCTTGTTCGTGTTGAACGACTGAAGGCTGAAAATTTGGGAACTAATATGCGTGCATTTCTCCTCCACCGCGGAGAAGCGACGCGTCGACTAAGTCTGGTTGTGAGGAAAAGCTCTAGGAGCAAATCAATGTTGGCATTAGTCGTGGTCAGATCAAGCGCGAAAGGGTAGCGTAGCTTCCCTTGGGCAGATCATTTGATATGTTCAGTGATTTGGCCGCTCAAAGCCCCAAGAAAGGCGTGCTGCTTCTGCAGTCGTTGAATGCCGGTCAACAAAGTAAGCCCTCGGAGATGGGCTACGCGAATGGTCGAACATGCTGAGGACCAGACGTAGCGAGCAGACCATCGGGGAAGCAAACAGCAGCCTACTTGATGGCATGTTCTGAATCAAGGAGTTTCCCTATCAAAGGCAAATCCGGTTTCATAAGCGAACGCATATATCTCTGTATACAGATGTTTAGAAATTCGCGTCGGAAGTAGGCGTGATTGGTATGAGCCGAAATGCACACAGGCGACGCGGCAATGCGAGCAGCAGTTGTAGACAGACCATACATGTGTCCGGGTGTGATCCAGTGCTGAATTGTAGTATTGCTGCGTTGATCAGAGTGAACAGCCCAAAATTGTTCACGACGGTTGGTGGCTAGCCTAGGCTAGGCCGCGCCTGAAGACTACATAGTGTACTCGACAATCGGCGGCCTGTATGCTGCTCAGAGCATAGGTCCGAGATGAGTCTCGTCTTAGGCTTGTAGCGGGTCGTGCCATTCGAGGTCTCAGTCGTACAGGTCCATCCTTCTTCGTCATTGGGAAGGAGCAGGACCTGTCTTTCTGAGTAAGTCAAATATTCACCCGTTGTACCCATCCCGTACCGCCATCGCGTATCTGGAATTTCGAGAGGCACATCTCCAACGGAATATGTTTGGAGAGTGAGGTAGCACGATGGTCGGAGTGATGCGCTGCTGTTGTTCGAATAAGAGTCGTTGGGCGAAGGACGAGGTCCCAACTTTAGCGCATTTCTGCGTCTTGGCGCCCCCTGGGCCAATCGCTCTTGTTGTATTTGCCGGTCAATGACGGCAACCCTCGAACGCTAGAACATCGCATATACCGCCTATTGCGGTTGCGAATCTACTAGCTACATGTATTCACAAACCACTGCGTTGCAGTCACTGTCGAGATGCAAGCTGCGGGTTATTCCTCGACTTCCGGGGTCCAGGCAGAGCCTTCCCCCTGTGTGCTCACGTGCCTCTCTATTTCCTTCATCCACCTACGCTACATGCGTCTCTAGCTCTTACAGAAGTGTGTCGAGACTACCGACCGTTCTGAGACACCAAGGTAGCAGTGCGGAGCACCGACTGGCCTTCACTACATCATCCTGCTGGAGATCGAAGGAGAAGCAGCCAAGCGAACCCGAGAAGGTCAGTCCACACGCTCTGTAACAGTATGCTTTGCAATGGCTAAAAAAGGTAGAAACCACTCTTGGAGACCGCAAAACTACTCAAAGCAAAGATCCCAACCCTCAAACATGAGCAAGTGTTCAATATACCTAATGTGCTCACCTTCTCCCGACTCTTCGCAACACCCGTCATCGGCTACCTAATAGTCAACGATCACCACCTATGGGCCTTCTCCCTGTTCGTCTACGCCGGCTTCTCCGACCTCCTCGATGGCTGGATCGCCCGCCGATGGAACCTCCAGACCGTCGTCGGCAGCGTAATTGATCCCATGGCCGACAAGTTCCTCATGACGACACTCGTATCCTGTCTTGCTATCAACGGCAGTCTCTCGCTTCCGCTTGCTACCCTTATCCTTGGACGAGATGTCAGTCTCGCGATCGCAGCGATTTACTTCCGGTACGCGTCACTCCCCGCGCCAAAGACGTTCGCGCGATACTGGGACTTCAGCCTGCCTTCCGCCGAGGTCCACCCTACGACCATATCCAAGCTGAACACGTTCCTCCAATTGATCCTCATTGGTACTACCATGGGTGTTGCTCTCCTGCACGATCCGTCGGCTGTGTCGTCCTCCGCTGGTGGTCTTCTCCTCTCCCTTCAAGACGCCATGGGCGGTCCCGACGGCGTGGCGCGCATGAAAGATGTCATGGGCGGAGTGGTAGCTGCGACGACGACGTACTCTGGGCTGAGTTACGCATGGATGAAGAGCGCAGTTAAGATTCTGGGCGACGATGAAGCGCTTAAGCGAAAGCAGGGCTTCAGAGGACGTATGATCATCGCAGGGACGTTCGGGAGCGTTGTAGCTCTCGCCGCAGCACTGTGGTATCGCGAGATGATGAAGAAAGGCGAGGAGAGTGAGAACATCAAGTACACAAACGCCTAACACACACATTGCTGCATGGCAATCACAAATCTCTCATGGTCTTCGATTAGCGTCGTCTGTATTATAGTTTCAAAGGGCAGCACGAGTTCGGTGCTCGTGCCATACACAATTATATTGTATCAAACATGCTGCGAAAGGTGTTTTTTTTTTTGTTCAATACAGCGTGCCGTGGTCTGTATACACTCGATTTGTGCTGTTCTCGACAGCATCACCACCTACCCCCAATCTCCCCTCAACAACAACACCTCAACATCGTTGTGCTCAACCGATACATTTAATGCTGAATTGTATCCTTGAGACACTCAGCATGAAGTTTTCTGTTCTTGAGACTGAGATTATCTTTTCGGACGATGCGTAGGATTTTTCGTGTGGTTTGCTACCCATTGAAACGAAGTAGAAATACTTGGCGCAACATCATTACGAGTCACGTCTTAGGGCTACATACATGGTACAGATATTGATAGTGCGATGCGACTTATACCGGTTTCGGCACGGAATTGAAGTATTTGTAGTATTCGAAGCAGCTGACGTCTAGCATTGGTTGCCCATGTTACTTCCCTCAGAGCTCAACACGGGTGGGATCTATTCTTTGAGTCGCCAACCCCTTTCTATCACTTCACACTTTGCAGATGAAGTACATCATCGCCGTCGTGCGAGCTACGCGCCCTCCTTCTCCTGCTCCTCATTCCACTTTACACAGTCCTCAAACTTGACACCTGAACCCCCAAAGATGTCTAGCGCGCTCCCAATTGTAAGATCCACCTTGCCGTTACTTAGCTTCTTTACCAACTCCAGATCCTCGAGGGACCGGCCCCCTCCTGCATACGTGACAGGAATGCTGCACCACTTCGCAAGCTTGCTGACAAGCTCGTGGTCAATGCCGCGCTGCAGACCTTCCACATCGGCGGCGTGGATGAGGAACTCGGAGCAGTAAGGCTCGAGGAGAGATATTGACTCTGTTGGCAGTGTCAGTGATGTGCTGATTATCCAGTGAGTGCGCACAACATACCTTGGGTGAGTTCGAATTCGGTGATGACCTGCCACTTGTTCGTGGCTACAAACCACTTGTCGTCCTTCCGACGGCAGGAGAGATCAATGACAAGCTTGTTCTTGTCATTGTCAAGGGCTTCGAGTATAGCCTTTAGGCGCTCCATGGAGAAGATGTTGTCGGGAAATAGAGCAGATGTGATAATTACCTACTGCATGTTCGATGAGCTTGGGTACAAACAAATGCATAGAAATTCACCCACTTTGTCTGCACCGTTTTCAATCCACTCGCGAGCATTGCTCTCCTTGATACCACCGCCAACCTGTATCTCGCCGCTCCACTTGTCCTGGGCTTCTGCTGCTCCAGCGGCTCTCCACGCAGCCAATGCGTCTTTCGCAGCCTTGTCATTGCCCGGTCCTAGCATGATGATATGCGCACCACTCAGGCGATACCGATGGTAGAGCTCGGCATAGTGGGCGGACGGCTCGGTAGATGTGAAGTTCGTCTTGAGCTCGGCTTCCGATGTGCCCAACGTACCGCCGACAATCTGCTTCACGTCCCCATTGTGCAAGTCTATGCAGGGGCGGAAACGCGTCATTGTGTTTTTGATGCGCAAAATGTGCGTCGACGCGTAGGAGGACGGCGGGGGAGGGGCAGGCCGGCCTTGGCGGGATTCTAGCTCCGCAGAATTTAGCGTGGCTCGGAACTTTTAGCACCCAAATCTTAGGACGACTACAAACGCTCAACTTCTGCTATACACACCGCTCCTCCCAAGCTACGAAAAAAAACATGACGCCTGCCCTGGGAAAACGAAAGCGCATTACGCGCGAAGAGCTCGAGCAGTCGTCGCGCGCGTCGTCACCCTCTTCGGCGTCGCAAAACTCCGAGGGAGAAGACATGCAGGCCCGCTTCCGCAGAGCCTTCGAGGCAAAATTCGCACCCTTGGATATCGAGCCCGTGAGGACCAAGATGCAGAGGGTGGAGGAGCCGGCAGAGGAGCTTGAGGAAGACTCAGATTGGTCCGGCATCAGCTCCGAGGACGAAAACGAGACCTCAAGTGGTGTACAAGTCTTTGACTACACCGCCGCCGACCTGCCGCGCACGAAAGGCTCCAAATCCGAGTACCGCGCATTCATGTCCGCAAAACCGCCCTCGCTAGCTGCCACGACCGCCGCAAAGCCAAGGTCCGCGCCGAAGCCTACGAAGGAGGACGATACTGTGGAGGCTGCGCATATGAAGAACGACCTCGAACTCCAAAAGCTGCTGCGCGAGTCAACTCTCCTCTCTTCGAACGCTCCTACATACTCTACCCGTACAGGCAGTACCCGCGAATCGAATGATGCGCGACACAAGTTGACGGATCTACATGTTCAGTCGTTAGGCGCAAAGAAGTCGATATTCACACAGAAAAGTATGCCCATGTCGCATCGCAAGGGCATAAGCGCGAAGACGAAGATGCGCGATGACAAGAGACGCGCCGAGGCGAAGGAGAACGGCATCACGTTGGAGAAGGAGCAGAAGGTCCGGAAATCAGTAGGCAAGAGAGACAGAGGCGTCGGAGCCCCAAGCGTGGGCAAGTTCAAGGGTGGAACTTTGACGCTGAGCAAGAAAGACCTGAGAGGTCTTACAAGCAGTGCAGGGGACAAGTCCAAAGGCAAGAAGGGAAAGCGGCGGTAAACAAAAATACGCATCTACAGTCACTGATGGCCAAACGAATAGCATTCAGCAGCTGGACAGTTCATTTGGCGCTGGCCGACTCTCGGCCTTGTACTAGTGTTTACCGCTTATTTGCGACCCCGTGTAAACGTAATGTTCACATCTAGCAACTGCGCGAGACGGAGCGCTACCCCCTGTATGGTCCACCAGATCAGGCTGTCCTTGCATCTTTTGGCCACGATTGCTTACTCGCGATCTGAGCGGTTGATGACCTCCCGGCGAGAATTGTATCTGGATAAACTGCTGTGCAACCGTCTGCATATTAACGCTCATCCAACCGGTGCTCGGCTGGCTGAGGCGAATTTGCACTGCAGCCTTCACCAAGTTGCACAGTCGAGTCCCGATGCTTCTCGACCTCTCTGACGTTGATAGAGATCAGCACGGTCCCATAAAACAAGCAAATTCTGTCGCGGTAGTAAAGTGCGGCAAAAGACGACCAACCGTGCTTACCTTGTGCGCACGTTGACTGGGGTCGCAATGGTCACGCGAAAACTTTAAATTAATCACCTTCACCACTCTCGCGGGCCACCACTTAGCCTTCAATAGCCAAGATCTACACTATCAGTCCCATCAATTGGATTAAGGTACAACCAACCTTGCCGCGAACGCACTGAAGCTTTACACGTCTCTTGGTAGAGTGCTTGACGGGACGTACTGCTACTTTCGTGCTAACAAACCTGAGGTGCAGCTTGAAGGAGACGGCAGGACTACCAGATGATAGCGTGGACAAGCAGAATTCTCTAGCCATTCTCCCCTTATTTGTAAAATGCTCGATGCCGCTTCAGCTTTCGCGATTGGATGTCGCAGAAACCAGCTCGAGCATACAAATACACACGTTCATCCACTCGTGAATCGGGCCTTTATTGTACCTCAACGCGGAGCCTTCTCCAGCACGTCGCTTACCCCACCGCTTGGCAGGAGTGGTCACGATTCCTCGAGCAGATCTAGCACTCCGTATTGGAGCGCTTGGTCCTGGCAACCTACCAGTTCGAGCATGGCGCTGCCTCATCCTCCCACTTACCCACAGCGATCAACTATGAGACTTGGCGGCTCAAGTCGGTTTGCATAAAGTGCTCCAAAAGTATTGGACGCGTCTGGGACAGGGCAAAGTAGCCTCAAATTGTCAGAGCATCCAGCCGTCCACTCAATATATCATCAGCGGCTATCATGCGTTCCATGTGTTTCCAGAAGAGCTTGGTTTACTGGCATCGCATCGTCTACCAGGTTATCGTCTGCTTGTGGGAGGCTTGTTTCAGCGAACCACAGTCACAGTGGCTACGCGCCTTTTTTTTTTTTTTTTTTTTGACACGCACCAAGACTACGGTCTTGTTCAGATTACAGCGAAGGTTGCATCTCGCGCACAACGACCGTCGTATAGGGTTTTGGGTGTTGCCATGCGAGTGCAGTACACTGTGATGTTATATCCAAACATCAATATGCTCAATGAGGCACCACTGAGGCCACAATGATACGAATCGAATGAGTCTCCGCCTTGATTACCTGGGACCGAAAGTCGAGTTCGGTACCGATGGTTACTGCTTGCCACTGATTGACTATATGCCGACATTTTATTCGTGGTCGGAACGCAAAATGAAGTCCCGTGGTCTGACATCTTAGATCTCCCCGCAGTGGGCTCAATGGGCGATATGGGGATCGCGGGGTACGATAATGCAGACTGCGCAGTCCCTCCGCATATGCAGGGTGTCTCAAGTTAATTCATCTAATACCCCAGGACAAGGTCTTACAGCCAAACAACACCGCTGGCTGCGATCTTCAGCAAGGCGCTGTGGAAGGATGACCAGCCATCCGGTCTAATGTTCCGCCTCGGATGCAGACTTTCGGCAGTGGAGGGCAGTCTAGCACCAAATGAGTTACCCTGAGTCAAAATACGATGTCGACTGGCAGCTATGGTTGTTGGAGTTTAGGTCATGCACATTCCGAGGAAGGCACATCTGGATTATTGATCTTCGCGGGACTTCATCAACATCATGGTCCGGATGTGGACCCTGTTATAGTGGTCATACATACTTCCGGTACGCGTAGCTATCTAAGCCTCATCATGGCACGGGGAATCAAGCACGAGCCATTGAGCACATTGTATACCGCAGATTACGGCCCTGCTTCCCGACGATGTAGACACCAGATGCAGCAAAGCGTCTCCATGTGCCTTTACATATCGCCACCGTCGCTATAAGAAGCGATGGTGCCCCAAGTCTTGCTTCGACACCTCACTGAAGTCGTATTCCAGTCGGCAACATGAAGGGTCTCTACTCTGCTGTGTTGGCTTCGGCCATCGCTGGCGCTTTCGCTGCCCCTAGCCCTGTTGAGCAGGGTCCCGTCACTGCACGCGCTGCTATGGCTGCTTGTGCCACGCCCGTCACCCTCAGCGGCAACCCCTTCAAATCTCGCTCCATCTATGCCAACAAGGAGTACTCAAAGGAGGTCATCGCTGCTGCTGCCTCCATGACCGACAGCGCCTTGGCGGCGAAGGCCTCCAAGGTTGCCCAGGTCGGAACCTTCCTGTGGATGTAAGTTTTCATGAGATCTAGGCTTGAGCACTGCTAACTCATCAATAGTGACACCCGGGCCCGTATCTCAGTCATTGAGGACAACCTCAAGGACGTTCCCTGCGATCAGCTCGCCGCATTCGTCATTTACGACCTCCCCGGCCGTGACTGCGCAGCCAAGGCCTCCAATGGTGAGCTCGCTGCTGGAGACATCACAACCTACAAGAGCGAGTACATCGACCGTAAGTTTGATTTCACTCAAATTCCCAGCAAAAATGCATCACTTACACCTCCCAGCCATCGTGGACATCTTCAAGAAGTACCCCAACACCGCCATCGCCCTTGTCATTGAGCCGGATTCGCTCCCCAACCTCGTCACCAACGCCGACAAGCAGGCCTGCAAGGACTCTGCCTCCGGCTACCGTGAAGGTGTCGCCTATGCCCTCAAGAAGCTCAACCTGCCCAACATCGCCATGTACATCGATGCCGGCCACGGCGGCTGGCTCGGCTGGAACGACAACCTCAGTAAGCGCTCTCCCCTCCCACCCCCATTCCCTCTCTAACATCCCATCCAGAGCCTGGCGCCAAGGAGCTCGCGACCGTCTTCAAGAACGCTGGCTCCCCCAAGCAGGTCCGCGGCATCAGCACAAACGTTGCCGGCTGGAACGCCTGGGACCTCTCGCCTGGCGAGTTCTCCAAGGCCACCGACGCGCAGTGGAACAAGTGCCAGAACGAGAAGACGTACGTCGAGACCTTCGGGCCTTTGCTCAAGGATGCCGGCATGCCCGGCCAGGCCATCGTCGACACGGGCCGCAACGCCGTCACGGGTCTGCGCAAGGAGTGGGGCGACTGGTGCAATGTCAAGGGCGCTGGCTTTGGTGTCCGTCCGACAGGCACGACTGGGTCGTCCTACGCCGATGCGTTTGTGTGGGTTAAGCCCGGTGGTGAGAGCGATGGCACGAGTGATACGAGCGCGACCCGCTACGACAGCTTCTGCGGCAAGGACGACGCGTTCAAGCCTGCGCCGGAGGCTGGGCAGTGGAACCAGGCCTACTTCGAGGACTTGATCAAGAACGCAAAGCCGTCTTTCTAAGCGCGTGGGGCGGTGCCAACAGTGTATATAGGATGGGATGGGGCGGTGGAGAGATGGTGGGGAGAGCCAAAAAGCTATCACCGCGCTGTGCGGTGCTTTATTCTTGTCTATAGCTTGCAATCTATCTCTCGTTGCGGACGGCATGGCTTGCGATGGGTCTTAAATCGTGACGTCGTTGGCGTGTCTTCTGGCCGGCTCACTGCGCAAACTACGCAGGCGTGCGACATGCACAGAAGACATCTCCGTCCCGACGTACACTATCCGGCGCCACTACCTCGCGCCTCACTCTTGGTCGCATTTTCGGTTGACCAATCACGCGTAAGATAGTACGAGACCCCCCGCGTTCTCTTACAATGCTTCTTCCCGTGCGAAGTGAACATCGCTTCATGTAGCAAGAGCTCCGGTAGTGGCTTCAAGAGAGAAAGCGTTGCCGGGCCATAGAACGTGTGGGTTGGCGCTCCCAGAGGGTATAAGCTGACATGATGTCGCCCACTGCTTCGTAGGAGAACGAACAGGACTGCCAAGGGTGGGACATTGGAGATGTTTCGAACTTTTTGCTAGGTGGGACACATCTATTTATTACTTGTGGTAGTCCTGTATTGCCATCTCTTCGATCCCTTTTACTACTGGTACGTTTCCGGAGCGTTAAAAGTAAAGCCCGGGTTTCCGCTACGTTGTCAGCTCCATCCTACGTCCTCGACTTGCTCCTTGACAGCAATGGATCATGCCACGAAACCTGGCATAGATCTGGTCTAGCCTGCCTGGCCCCACGATCAACTTGTCGATGATTTCGAAGATCTTCTGTTCGATTAGTAAAAGAGTGAAGGCCGACAGACATTTCTTCGACTAAAACGATCACACCGCCAAGATGAGCCGGAGGGAGCAGCACCTCTCGCACGATCCGGAGACGCTCACAGTACGGATGAGATCAGAAAGCTACGATATGCCAATTGTAGGAGCCGCTCAATGGAACGATCATCTCGCTAAGCGTTTCCGGTGTTCTGGAATAGCTGGTAGTAGTTTCATTTCTCAAAGTATCCTTTGCGTATCGTTGCTGAGCCTCCCGAGCCAAATCAGAACTTGCGAACAGCTCTGATAGATCGAGCCCATGCGCCGGACTTGGTGGCCTGTCTGCGTCACATTTTCTTGATATATACATACAGCATGCATCCATTATTTGGGACGCTCTTCCCTCTGGTACTTACGATAAGCAACCATGAAGTGATATAGGCTCCCACCCACAGATAGTATGCTCCCGTTCACTTCGATATCGTGCCTGAGATTTGCAGGATGCCAGATGTGAGACAGCGAGCGGTATTTGTAGCTAGCTGTATTTATGATTATGGGTCGCATGCTACACTGTAGAACACTGCCTTTGGCCCCTGAATGATATTCAAGACGCGGCTAGAGTTTGTGGTGTGGTCGAGTGGCTCAAACCGAAAGGCTGGAATCGACATTGTTGAAGAGATGCAGGCATGCGTCGCTATTCAAACTAGACAGGTGGGGACCGCGATCCTGGGGTGGATGGGCTTCTATTTGGGCACGTTCATTCAAACCCCTGAGCAATCCCATGGCTCCTAGTGGCAGGACCAACAAGGCTGAAGCTCGCCAAGATCAGGTGTGCCTGCCGTGGTTTGATTGGTAAAACATCTGATCCCATCTAGTATACGCGCGAGTGTCGGCCCTCCGTGACACTCACGCAAACAACTGGGTGATATCCAAAATGATCATGACGGATTCATTTTTCCACTATCGTAACCTTCCAGCGACCTCACACCATCTCTCTTTTTCATCCTCAACCAGATTTGAACACCGCCTACTCATGAATGTCAACATCTAATCCCTCCCCAGCCTCAAAGAACTCAAATGCCTTCTCAGCAATGTTCTTCGGGTTCAGGTTCTTGTTCTCGGGTGCGACGACCCCTCCAACATTGATCAGACCGGCGTGCACGCCGCTCTCCCCGAACGCCAGGTTGAAAGAATGCACCATGTTCCGCTGGCTCGCCTTGGCGAGGCCCAGAGAGAGCAGCTGCGGGATGGGGGCGCGGGGGAGGAAGCTGTTTGTGACGAGGAGGCTGGGCTTTGAAGAAGAGTTCGACCTCTTGAGTTGCTGGAGGCGCGGGATGGCCCATTGGGCGATGGTGTAGAGGGAGACGTTTGTGGTCTGGGGTAAGTTCCGTCAGCCAACCTCTCCATATAGATGAAGGAAAGTAAGAAGGGGAGGATACGTACCTTAAAGTCCTCCTCGATCTCCTCAACAGAGACGTCCAGCACCCCACTCGGCTTTATTCTCGCGGCGTTGAAGAAGACGACCTCTAGGTCCTCGTCTTGGGTCAGGTCGTCGATTTTATTGAGGACGCTGGGGATGGAGGGGGTGTCGGAGAGGTCTAGACGCAGCGTGTCGACTTTGACGTTGGGGCCAACTTTGGAGACGAAAGGAGCGTCTTCGGCAGAGAGACGCTGCTCGTTGCGGGAGAGGAGTATCACGTGGTTGAAGCCATGGAGGGCGAATTCTGCGGATATGTGGTTTCCTATGCCGGGGCCCGCGCCGAACGTTACAATGGTGCGGGTTGGGGCCATTTGCAATGGTGGAAGCAGGTAGATTTGGAAAGAGGTAGAATCGGTGGAATCGGTGGAATCGACGGAATCGGCTGAAGAGTGCACACTGTTGTCGAGCTGTAAAAGACCCTTATATAGTCGTCCCAGCTCGCGGAGTACCTCCGTTCATCGCCATTTCGTCAGCGCCCACCAGGTGGGATCTAACACAAGTCTCTCATAACCCCGCCGAAGCTGCGCTTACGAAGCCGACCAGTTTATAACTCGCAGCACGGCGCGCATCAATGTAGCCATAGAATTGTCCCAAAAGAGGAACAGCATACAACTGCATTTGTCATAGTGAAGGGGGTGTCAGCGTGCCTGCCGCGCTAACGCCTAGTGTCCGCCTTGGTCGCGCCTGCCTGGTTATGTCACCACCCATTTCTCTTACTGCCGATGCACGGCGTCTAGTAATCCACCCACGCCAATTGTCAGCCATGGACTTTGACGACGAGGCCATGCGCCAGCATGTGCCAGCCTCCTTCGGGAAGCAAGATGGTTCCGTAAACGTCGAGGCGCAGATTGAGCGGTGTCGGCGCAAAATCGTGGACGAGAGCAAGGCGCAGGCTGCGGCGGAGCTGGATTCGGACAAGGACAGCGACGACGATGATAGCGATAGTGATGAGGATGAAGACGAGTTCCCGGTCTCGCACGAGCTCATCATCAAGACGCACGATCGCGCTGTTACAACAATCACGCTCGATCCGTCGGGCACGCGCTTGGTGACGGGCTCCAAGGACAGCACGCTCAAGCTGCACGATCTGTCCGCACTGACGCCCACGACTATCCGCGCATTCAAGACGGTCGACCCCTTCGAGACGAAGCCCTCGGCAGCGGCAGAGGCGCATGCGATACACCAGGCCATCTTCGGCCCGCACTCGGGTGGTCAGTTCCTGGTCATCACGGCAACACCGCAGGCGAGGTTGTTCAACAGGGATGGCGTCATGCTCAAGGAGTACGTCAAGGGGGACATGTACCTGAGAGACAAGCTCAATACGAAAGGACACACGGCCGAGGTTACGAGTGCAGCATGGCATCCGTACAACAGGGATCGATTTGTCACGGCTGGAACTGATAGTACGGTGCGAATATGGGACGTCAACAAGAGCTTGCAGCAAGAGCAGGTTGTGGTGCACAAGTCGAGGGCGGCCGGCTCAGCAGGCTTGACGAGGATGACTGCGATTGGATGGGGCGCGGCGGGAGAGGGCAACAAGAGTGTCATCGTGTCGGCTGCGCTGGACGGCAGCTTGGTAATGTGGGGTGGGGAAGGACCGTATCATCGACCGCTTGGGGAGATTAGGGATGCCCATGCCAACGATACGTGGACGAGCGGGCTGGACATCAGCGCAGATGGTCGATTGGTAATCACTCGAGGCGGCGACGACACCATTAAGCTCTGGGATACGCGCAAGTTCAAGACGCCCGTAAACACAACATCACACCCTTCGACCTCTTCCCAGTTCCAAACATCAAATATCCAGTTCGCACCAAACTCTGCGAGCGTCATCACCGGATCAGAAACGGGACATCTCCACATCCTCAACCCTGCGACGCTCCGACCGGAGCTCGTAACTCCAGTTACGCCAGGCTCGCCATTGATCACGGTCAACTGGCATCCCAAGCTCAACCAGATCTTCACGGGCTCAGCCAACGGCCAAACAACCATCTTGTTCAACCCCAAGCTCTCCACCGCTGGTGCCCTTACCATCCTCAGCAAAGCCCCCAAGAAGCGGCATCTGGATGACGACCCGCACTTCACGACCGACATGGACCCGCTAGGCATGTCTGGCGACGGTATTGATGCTGGAGGGAAACCGGGTCCTACACCAGGCTCGTTTGCCGCACGGCATCCCACCGTGGGTCTCACGGCGTCGGGCAGAAGCAGAGACCCAAGGAGACCGCACATCCCCCAGACTACGCCCTTTGCTAAGAGCACGCCGACTGAGAATTATGTGAGGGACAACATTGAACTGAGCAGCATGCGGGACGAAGATCCACGCGAGGCGTTGCTGAAGTATGCGCCCAAGGAAGGCGAGAAGAACGTCTTTACGGGCGCGTGGGAGAAGACGCAGCCGAAGACGATATACAAGGACTACGATAGCGATGAGGATGAGCCGGATGCTAAGAGGGCGAAGCGATGAGCAGGAGCCTGCATTTACGTCGCTCAAAAGTATTGCATTGCTGGCGTTGGATTGAGATAGATATACCCATATTCAGGCTTTACATATCAAAGTCATCGGAGAAGTGTCCGTCATTGTGTCAACACTCTTGTTCCATTGGTGTTCGTTGGTCTGGTGCGTACGGCGCGCGAACATGTGACGCGACGCGACGACGGCTCTGTGCTTGGCGGCAAGGGGCACTCCCAGCGCCGAAAGGTTGACGCGACTCGCACCCGCACCTCAACTACCGCCGCCTACCCCACACTCCCTTCGCCGTCACTAACGCGCTCGCCCTCCAAAACACATTTACGCGACCCAAATCCTTCCATCGCCCGCCCGCCAGAATGTTCGCCCGCACCTTCCGCGCCGCCGCGCCCAGCGCCAGCCGCGCCTTCAGCACCACGCCCCGCGCGTCGCTCGCGCGCATGTCCATCGTCGGCCGTCTGGGCGTCGCGCCCGAGGAAGTCACCGTGTCCGGCGACCGCACGCTCGTGCGCTACGTGATTGGCACCTCGTACGGCAAGGGCGACAAGGAGAAGACGAGCTGGTTCCGTGTGGCTAGCTTCGTCGAGGGCAAGCAGAAGGAGTACCTCCTGAGCGTGCCCAAGGGGAGTTTGCTGTATGTGGATGCGGATGCGCGGATGGATAGTTATACCGATGCCGAGGGGAACAAGAGGAGTAATTTGAGCTTGATTGCGCGTAAGTTTACAACGCCCAAGGAAGGATGAAGAAAGCATGCTAATGGGATACAGGCAACTTCGATGTCATTTCCAAGCCGAGGAACGAGGGTGTCGATGTCAACGAGGAGGGCCTCGTCCAGGAACACGGCTCTGGTTAAACTACGCTTTCGCACGCTTTCACTTTCCAATACCACGCGTATGACTTGTAATTGAGGGGTTTGAGATTGGTGGTATCGCTTGCTGAGCTTTGCGCCATAGAGAACGCAGCGGTAGGAGTACTCAGCGGACTCCGGTGGGCTGCAGGGGAAATGGCGATCGAGAGGGAATATTGTACTGCGGGCTTTTTGTACACTACATGTGCGAGTTTCATATGTATCATCTCCACTCTAGCTGGGGCTATGTTTGGATGTTGGATGGCGTTGCAATGGACAAGCTTGCGTTGCCTATCTGCGGTATCTTTACTTGAAAATCCAGACCTCATATACCTGCTAAGTGCAACTACAGCGATGAAGATCCTGTGGGCTTTTAGCTCTCATCAACCGACATCATCTGAGTGCGAATGGTGACTCGGCTTGATGATGTATGATCGAAAAGTCGCCACGTGACCGCGTGCGGCGAAATCCTCACCTCCGCGTGCCCCAACTTTTCCCACGCATCGCATTTCCCCCGCCCACCACACCTCCCACACACAATGCAGCGATCAGTCCCCCAAAGGGCGCGCATGCTTTGGGGCCACGCGCCCCGCGTCCGGTCCATCAATCGCGCACGCAGGACCTTTGCTACGGTCTCCGGCGCTGAAAAGTAGACCCCCTACCTGCTCCTCAATTGCGCACCACTGACCCGGTACAGCCCCTACGATGTCATCGTCATCGGCGGCGGCCACGCCGGCTGCGAAGCCTCGGCCGCCGCAGCCCGCTCCGGCGCCCGCACAGCCCTCATCACCCCCTCAGTCCACAATCTCGGCGTCTGCTCGTGCAACCCCTCCTTCGGTGGCATCGGCAAGGGCACCATGCTCCGCGAGATCGACGCGCTGGACGGCGTTGTCGGGCGCATGGTCGACAAAGCGGGAGTGCAGTTCCGCGTGCTGAACCGGAAGAAGGGACCCGCGGTGTGGGGACCGCGTGCGCAGATCGACAGGAGTCTATACAAGAAGTACATGATGGAGGAGATGCTGGCGTACAAGGGGCTGAGCGTGGTGGAGGGGAGCGTGGCGGATATCATTGTGGATCGGACGGGGGAGGTGGGGGGTGCCGGTTCACGGTATGGGAAGATCACTGGGGTGCGGCTAGAAAGCGGACAGGTTATTCCCGCGAGCCAGGTGGTGATTACGACGGGGACCTTTCTGGGCGGCGAGATTCATATTGGGATGGAGGCGTATCCGTCTGGGCGGATGGGCGAGGCGGCGACGTTTGGACTGAGCAAGTCGTTGAGAGAGGCTGGATTTACACTGGGGAGGTTGAAGACGGGGACTCCTCCGCGTTTGGATAAGAAGACTATCAATTTTGGGGTGCTGGAGGCGCAGGAGGGGGACGACCCGCCCACACCGTTTTCCTATCTGAACGAAAGGGTGCAGGTTGAGAAGCAGCTGCTCAACTACGAGACCCGGACCAACGAGGCGATGCACGAGATTGTACGCCAGAATCTGGACAAGTCGATTCACATCCGGGAGACGGTGAAGGGACCGCGGTATTGCCCATCTCTCGAATCCAAGATCGTGCGCTTTACGGACAAGTCGTCGCATATCATATGGCTGGAGCCCGAAGGCTTCGACACCGACGTTATATACCCCAACGGCATCTCCATGACCATGCCCGCGGATGTACAGGACGCGATGCTCAAGACCGTCAAGGGCCTCGAAAATGTAAAGATGTTGCAGCCCGGCTACGGCGTCGAATACGACTATGTCGACCCGCGGAACCTGCGCTCCTCACTCGAGACCAAACGCATAGGCGGGCTTTTCCTCGCGGGCCAAATCAACGGCACCACGGGCTACGAAGAAGCAGCCGGCCAGGGCGTCATCGCCGGCATCAACGCAGGCCTTGCGGCACAGGGCAAAGCTCCTATGGCCTTGACCAGAGCGGACGGCTACATCGGCATCATGATCGACGACCTCATCACCAAGGGCGTGTCCGAGCCCTACCGCATGTTCACCTCACGCTCTGAGTACCGCATGTCCGCGCGTGCCGACAACGCCGACGCACGTCTGACCGCCCTCGGCCGCGCCGCGGGCGTCATCAGCGACGCGCGCTGGGATGCCTTCTCCCGCGAAGCCCAGGACATCGAGGAGCTCACCGCGCTCCTCCAGGGCACCACCATGAATTGGAAATCCTGGGCCGCCCACGGCTTCACCGTACGCTCCGACGCCACCAAGCGCTCCGCATACGACCTGCTCCGCATGGCCGACACGACGCCTACTAGCCTGACCTCCGTACTCCCCGCGATCAACAACTTCAGCGAGAGAATCCGGGCGCGCGTCCACATCAACGCTACCTACGCGCCCTACGTCGCGTACCAGACCGCGTCGCAGGCACGCTGGCTGAAGGACGAGGGATTGCGGTTGCCAGAGGATCTTGATTATGAAAGTATCTTTGGACTGAGCTTTGAGGAGAAGCGGGCATTGGAGGTGGCGCGGCCTGAGAGCGTGGGCATGGCACGCCGCATCGAAGGCGTGACTCCTACGGGGGCGTTGAGGCTGCTGCAGTTTGTGAGAGGCGTGGGAAGGGAGGAGGGGCGCGAGAGACAAAGAGTAGAAGTCGAGGAGAGGAAGAAAGCTTTTCTGGATGCGGCGGGTGAGGTTGCGTGATTTGGAGGCGGCATGCTTACTTGCACCGGGCGGCGTTTTTCGAGGGATACCACTTATCTTGGGCGGGGACGTGTTGTACGCTATGTATCATATGTATATATCATAATCATGAGAGGCTGACTAGACTTAGATGTATTTATACCCACGCCGATTCTTAGATTCCATGTTTTGAGGTTACTAAGATGCAGAAGCAGACGACACCCTCCTTGATAAGGCAGCGCATTACTTCGCCTGCCTTGTGAACTTACAGCGCTGGCCTAGCAGCACTTCAGTCCACGATACGCTATAGCTCTCACGATGCCTAGCTTGATGGCCACCATGGAACGCTATATTGATGTCCACTTCAAACTCGCGTATGGTCTCATGGCGGCGGTAGTGCTCTCGCTGATCCGCTATGCCGTCACCTCAGCTCTGTTCAAGCGCGCAGCTCGCAGCACGAGTGACGCGAACACGCCGCCTATTCTTCCCCACTTTCTCCCGCTCGTCGGAAGCATCCCGTGGCGGTATTCCGGAGCCCCATAAAGGTCTCTTGATATCTGGGTAAGCAGTGCACACTCTCGTACTCATTGTCGCCGACGTGCTTCAGCACTGACCAAGCGCAGCTACTACGCTACCTTGACACATCCCTTCTGCATCAAGCTTGTTCACCAAAGAGGTCTATATCATACAAGGCCAGGACCACGTAGTCTCTCACCTCGCCCAAACCTCTACCTCAAACACCACCTTCAAAGCCTCCTTCCTGCGCCACGCATGCGCCATGTCGGAGCACGCCGTACAGTGATTCGGCAGCGAAGACGAAGAGGCGGCCAAGTACTTCGAGCGCAAGTATCTCGCTGCCCCGCCGCTGTACGCGTTCCAGCTGTCGCAGCGATTCGAGACGAACCTCGCGAGTCGCATCAGGGCACACCGCGCTTTCTCTTCTCCCGAGGGAACGGGAATGGAAGACTTCAGCGAGTTTTCGTCTACCATGTCACCGCTGCATTGCTTGATGCCATGTGCGGCCCATCCCTCCTCTCCGGCAATCCCGGCTTTCCCAGGACCTTTGGCATCTTCTGTGATAGCCTCCCAACCTACATGAAGCGTGTTCCGCGTTTGACGGCACGCAGGGCGTATGCAGCGCAGGATGAGTGCGTCGAGGCGGTGCTAAATTGGCAGACGTGGTCTGCGCGGACCTTCAACGCGGGTACAACGCCGATGGACGAGGGCGGTAATGATGGGATCTGGGGCTCAACGTTCTTCAGGGAGAGATACAAGACGTTTATCCATGATATGGGGTTTGACGCGAGGGATATGGCGGCTATGGAGTTGGGGTTCTTGTTTGGTTGAGTGGCTGCGTTCTTTAGTGACTCTAACGTAATCACAAGGGGGACCAGCTAACATATGGAGCATGAGTCAGTGCGAGTGCCAACATCACAGGAAACATGTACTGCTGCGCCATCGAAGTCTTCAGGGACAAAACTCTTCTCGAGTCCATCCGCAGAGAAGCAAAATCCTGCAAAAGGGAGAATCACATCGGCACTCGATTCGACATCAATAAGTCAGCCCAGCAGCCTCTCCTCCAAGCTGTGTTAGCCGAAACACTGCGCCTGAGATGCCACAACATGTTCATCCGCAAGACGACGGAGGCGATTGACATTTTGGGGGTGGGTGATACCGAACGAGCGCTTCGTAGTCGCATGGTCGACACCAGGTCTGTTTCCCCCGCCGATCCAACATCCGTTCAAAGCAAACTGACCCGAGTTGTCACCACAGGCCAAATGAACTCGCAAACCTGGGCCGACCCGCACGACAGCCACCCCGTGCCCACCTCTTTGCCCGCCATTTCCTCCAACACTCCGCCCCCAACGCCCCACCATCGTTCCCCATAGCAGGCAA
Source organism: Paraphaeosphaeria sporulosa (assembly GCF_001642045.1). Taxonomy (NCBI): domain Eukaryota; kingdom Fungi; phylum Ascomycota; class Dothideomycetes; order Pleosporales; family Didymosphaeriaceae; genus Paraphaeosphaeria; species Paraphaeosphaeria sporulosa. The sequence continues at coordinate 204,916 of NW_017253361.1, read as the reverse complement.
GGAAATCTCATGGCTCCCGTTCGGCAGCGGAGCGAATCTGGACCCTCCGAAGTGTTGATATCTCGCCATACGAGCCGCCCGACCCCCCATTCTCTACGCGAGCTTGAACCCCGGTACCTGTGTCTGAAACACACCCTCTGGGTCATAATTCCTCGCCACATCGCTCAACCTCCTCCTCGTCTTCTCTGGCAGACCCGAAAATGTCTGATCTTGCACGCCTGCAATGTTGCCATAGGTAAACGTGACGAACGCGCCAGCGTCGCGGGGCTTCTTCTTCAGCTTCTCTGCAATGCTGTCGGCGATGGCATGAATCCGCGCAGAGGCGGAGGGATCCGACCACCGCATGCAGATGCTGCACGCTGTTTAGGTTTTAGAGGGTAAGTATGCAGCTGGCGATATGGATGAGAGGAGGGAAAGAAACTTACATAAGTACGGCTCGGCCTCCTCACCAAGCGCCATCACTCCAGTGCCTGCGGCGAGGTTCCGCCCCGCCGGGAGCCACAGCAGCGCCGCCATGGCGCTGGGATCAGCGTCGAACAACCCGGAGGCTTTTACTAACGCGTAGTACGTAGAGTATATGTCCAGCGTCAACTCCGCACTACCGCGGTAGCTGAACGCGCGGAACAAGCCCCTGTTTTGAGCCATCAGTATGCATTCTTCCGCAAGTCAGGACGATAGCATACCTCTTGTCATACCCAACATTCACTTTGTCGTCCTCTGCGAGGTCTCTTTGTGTTGTCATCCTCGTTCCATCACTCACAGCCTCGATGTCTAGAAAGCCCTTCAACGCGACTGGGTTCTCCACCTCGGCTGCATACGCCAGGGAAAGCACAAATAGTGCGTCACCAGAGCCACACGTTTCCGGACTGTAAAAAGTAATCACCTCCACATGCGCCTTCTCGTCGACGTCCCCCTGGATCCCCTCATGCAGCGCGGTAAATACCTGCAAAGCCGTGAGCTGCGTCCCAACTGCCACCCTTACGCCTCCCCACAATTTCTTCAGCTTCCGCGTGCGCATCGTGAAGCTTGTGACAACCCCAAAATTCGCACCGCCGCCTTTTAGCGCCCAGAATAGGTCCGCATTCTGCGTAGCATTCGCAGTGACGACGATACCGCTCGCAAGCGCGACTTCGAACTCCGTGACAGCCTCGCACGCCCACCCGACGCTTGCGTAGAAATGGCTGACCCCGCCATACAAGAGGAACCCGCCTACCCCGATGGGGCGGCTGCGGGCGCCGGGTACGACGAGCCCATGGGGAGAGAGGGCGTCGTAGATGCGGCCCCAGGTGTTTCCTGCGCCGAACTTTACTAGAGGCGTTTCGCCGTCCTGTGATGGAGAGGGAAGGAGAGAGACGTAGGTAAGGCGGGATAGGCTGATCAGGATGGAGGGCGAGGTGTTGAAGCCGGGTACGGGCATGTAGCCGCCGCTTCGGATGGCGAAAGGCGTTTTTGTGTCACTCAGGACTTGGAGAATCTTTCTGTTGCATCGTTAAGTTCTCGTCCTCGCTCCAGTTTTGAAATGGGAATATGCGGAAGTTGTCATGTGATGGAGGAGAAATCGAGGTAGACGATAGAAAGCATTGTGCACATACGCTGTCTCATCCGCATCTCCGGGCGCCACAATACCCGCCGGTCTCACATCCGCATTGTCCTGGTTCCAGAATCTCCCGTTCTCTTCTTCATATCGCGGCTCGCCTGGGCGGAGCACCGCGTGCGGGAACGCCCTTGACAACGTTTCAATAGCCTGCGTGTGCAGGAGGTCCCCCATCATGTTCCTGTGGAAAAGATATAGCGTATAAACCCTTCGCACCCGGTGTTCGCCGAGAGTAATAGATGTGCGAGTCGTGTGACCGAATTTGTGCTCATGCATCGCCTGTTCGCAAGCCCATTATATATGCCTTCGCAAGATCCGTCAATTCCAACCATTCTGAGAATCCAAGTTGGCGAAGTTCAAATAAGGCTTAGAAACTGTTTACCACGATTGTGCTAGGTCAATGTCAGACTTCTACTGCTGACGGGGCATCCCGGATGCTGTCAGCGCTATCGTACACCATTGCCTAAACGCGTACTTCTTTGGTCGGGGGAGTTGGTAAGCGCCATGAAGTGCATGTTGCTCGGGGATTTACGACATGTGAAGAAACAAGAAACCAGGATGGGATACACAGGTGCGGGCCAGGGAACCGCACAAGGATACGGTACTACTTAGCCCCGTCAGCGTTATCCCGTCCGACGGATGTGTTAGGCAACGTTACGGGTGACTTAAGCTCCCACAGTCAAATAATTGAACAAGTGGTCTATATGGACCAGGATATCATCTGGAATCGAATACAAATGACGATTCTAAAGTTGATTGGGCATGGAGTTTGCCCAGGTAATGACAGCTTGAAAAGGTCGGGCTCTAACTCTAATGAGCTAAGCGTAGCCAGAGTGAAGTTGCAGGCCTCCCCGCATCTTGGAACTACCAAACCCATCACTTCATTGCAAAGGCATCGCACATTCTAATATTGTAGTCTTTTCGGGGATTGAACGAATTTTCCAGCATGTCCGCAAAGTTGACCAAATTCAAAGTGGCAGCAGCGCACGCAGCACCAGTGTTCATGAATAAAAAAGCAACAATCAGAAAGTGTATCTCACTCATTGAAGAAGCCGCCAATGATGAAATCAGACTCCTCGTCTTCCCCGAGACCTTCGTCCCTGGGTATCCTGTGAGATGACTTGCGTTGCTTCGTGCCTCACAGTTACTCACCCTTCGCAGTATTTCATCGAGTGCTACCCTCCCCTTAGGCAAGTGGGAGCACTGGCGAAATATGCCGAAGAAAGCGTTGTAGTGGAGCCTAACGGAGAAGACATGAGCGGCCTTCAAGATGCCTGCCGACGCACCGGCGTTGCCATCAGCCTAGGCATTTCCGAACGTATCTCCGGAGGGCATACGCTCTTCAACTCCCAAGTGATCATCGACAACGACGGCACCATCTTAGGCGTCCACAGAAAACTCCAACCCACGTATGTTGAGCGCATTCTATGGGCCCAAGGCAACGGAAGCACCTTGAAGAACTGGCCGCTTTCACTTGGGTACAATATTGGTGGTCTGGCTTGCTGGGAGCATACAATGAACGGAGCGCGGCAGGCATTGATCGCGCAGAATCAACATATCCACGCTGGCGCGTGGCCAGCGCTTTCCACCATGTCTGGATTCGAAGAGGTCGCCGATGCGCAGATCGAAGCACTCATGAAGGCACACGCTCTCACGGCTCAGGTCTTTGTCATCACAGCGTCTAACTATGTTGACGAATCGTGCCTAGAATGGATGAAGGAGAACCTGGGAGAACAAGAGTTTGTCAAGGCTGGGGGCGGTTGGTCGGCTATCATACACCCCTTCTGCGCTTTCATCGCGGGTCCGCATACCGGGAGCGACGAGAAATTGATCCAGGGTGAACTCGACTTCTCCTCCATGGGCGCAGTAAAGGTCTGGATCGATGCAGCTGGTCATTATCAGAGGCCGGAAATATTGGAGTTCAAGTTCGATAATAAACCGTATTGGGCTGACGAGAAGTCGGATCGTTTCAAAGCCCAAACGAGGAATCGAAGCAGTCCGGCCGAAGATAGCACCACGAGTCCTTACACCGGCATTTTGGATGAATGACTGAATCAGGTAGCTAGCCGATACATAATTACGCAATTGATGGTAGCAAAATGACAGGATCATAATCTCAAGACAATCCTCCTTTTGAGCAAGTTCCTCCTTCCTCTACCTTCTGACCTTCCCCGCCTCCTCTATCCTTTTCATCAAGCTTTCTGCAAGGAGATTATCTTCACTATCATCATCTAAAATGATCCTACTAGCCCTCAAAAATGTCTTCCTGAATTTATTCCATTGCTGTTTATGCGCAGCCGTTTCACCTTCCGGCCTTTGGTAGAATGAATCATTCTTGCAGAACGCCGCACAGGCTTTCTCAACACCTGCTTCGTCCATAGAAAGCAGCTGACAACAATTGAAATCAAGGATCCGGAGGCTGTGTGGGCCCAAGTAGTTAGACTGAAAGATGGACGGGGCTGACTCTGCCCTTGGAGGGGCAGGACAAACCCAACGTCGTTTGCGTCGATTCGTGCACCCCAGTGCATCATCGCAAGAGCCTCTGCCATGGCTTTCATGTAGGATCTAGCATCAATGCCAAGCGCCTCCATTTGATCGATATGCAGAGGAACGTTTCGGGGACTGAAGCGCCGAAATTGCGATTTGTTTTCTTTTCTTTGGCTGTGTCGACGTCGACATCCTAGATACGGCCGAATTAGGCACGAGTCGTCGCCGGCATTGGGTTTTACGAACTGGGGTAGTCGAGGGCTGTCAGCACGGAATCGATCCACGATTTTATCGCTGATAAACCATGGGACTTTTGGAATGCGCTACTAGATGATCGCCATACAAGCGGAGTAGCCTGCTAGGAATTGATGCGAACGATCATACCACCATGAATCTGTTGCTTGGAGTAATGCATGACATTGGGATATGGTGCCCAGCGATGAGGGTGAAACATATCAGAAGTCTGAACATGTCTTCCAAAGAGAAGAAAAAAGAGAAGATATCAATGTAGGATCAATGTTCAGAATTACCGTACAGGAAGGTTTGTATGGTTCAAGCGTGCTTGGCGCTTTGACCCAATGTTGATTGGCTTGCTACCTCGTATTCATCGTACAAATTGGCGTCTGGCCTCCAGCGGGGTAGCTTTGTAACGCAGTAAGCTACTCGCTTCTCTTAAATGAGCCCCGCTCTCCATTCACAGCTTTCGAGTACCTACTCTGCAAAAGCGCTGTAGTACTCTGTGACGGGCTACGTCGTCCAAAGTCCGGATTGTCGGGTTTGACAATTTCCGCCTGAGTTAGAAGAGACAGCCACGCATTGTAGAACGCTTACTTCATCCCGATGCAACTTGCAGATCCGACCAAGGCCCTAGTTATCAAGGGAAGTGCAAGGCAACATGTTGTGTCACTCGTGTGAGGGCTCTCTCCAGCGACTCGACCTCTCGCTCGCCCAAGAGGTCGAACTTCACGCTGGTTTCGACAGCCTTATCACGAGCTCCATATCAGGATGTCAATTTTGCAGGATGATAGCATCCGACTTATACAGGCAAGAGGTAACGGACAAGATTAGAGGTGATTACAGGGTCATTGCGAACAGCATCGCGAACAAAGGCTTCATCGTTGCGTTTCGGCCACCAATTCCAGTAACTGACGGAAGCAAATCGGTTGACGTTGATGTGAAGGTGGTAGTCGAGGATTTGCGTGTCCCAGGTACGTTCCTGACGTGATCCAACAGAACCAACGTTGAAACTCATCTCAGCTGGAATATCGAAGGTTTTACAAACCTTGGAATGCTCACAGGACACACACACCGGATCTCTCAATGCATTCAAACTGGCCTCCGCCTGGCTCACCGAATGCAATACCTACCACCCCCGCTGCAACAATTCCAACGCCCTATCCACACAGCTACCCACACGCGTCATCGACGTAGGGTCGCTCCAAACCGATGAAACCACCATCCGCCTCTTAGAAACCGGCGGCCAGAAGACAGGAAGCTATGCAGCCCTCAGCCACTGCTGGGGTGGCAGCAGCCATGTTTGCTCCACGCTCTCCACGCTCCCAATCTACACGTCCAAAATCGAGATGAGCATCCTCCCTAAAACCTTCGCGGATGCCGTGCGCGCAACGCAACAGCTGGGTATCCGCTACTTGTGGATCGACTCGCTCTGCATTGTCCAGGACTCTGCATCAGACTGGGAGACTGAAGCAGCGAAGATGGGCTCGTACTACACAAGCGCTCTGGTGACCATCTCAGCCGCGCATGGAGCGAATAGCGATGCAGGCTTGTTCGTCAACCGTGATGCTCTTTCGATACAACCGTGTTCAATTGAGATCAAGCACGGCGATCGTCAGCGCCAAGCCTACGCCTACGTGCGCGACACCTCCTTCCAACTCTCACGCTCGAGTCTCGGAGAACTGAGAACGCCGCTCCCGCTGTACACGCGGTCGTGGGTGCTCCAGGAGCAAATCCTCGCCCCGCGGACACTGACATACGGCCATTTTGGCGTCTCCTGGCGGTGCCAGACGATGCGCTTTGATGAGCGCGCACCCCTTTCCATGCCAATCGAGGATTTCATCAAAGACAAACCGGGAGGGTTTGCGACGTTTCGCGGGGACCCAAGAGACGTTGAGACGACGGTGGCGGAGTTACAAAGGAACTGGATCTTTCCCCGACAAGCGGGAGATAAACACGGTCTCCAGACGTTCCACAAGCATGTGCACTGTGATCCCGCGTCTGACCATTTTGCACAGGATTGGGGTCGCCTGGTGCAGAACTACACGTCGCGTGGTATGACGCGCCAGACCGACAAACTGATTGCTATAGCGGGGGTTGCGAGCATTGCGGCAGCTCTCAAGGCCATCGAGTACAGCGCCGGAGTATGGAACGGGTCGCACGACATGCTCATCCAAGGACTGTTGTGGTCGGCTTCCAAGCGCGGAGCGCGGCTCTTCGACGTCGCGCCGTCGTGGTCATGGGCGAGTATTGAGTGTGAAGTCAATTGGCCCGGGCATCTGAGCGTGGCCTTTCGACGGACTGCGAGCGTTCTCTCTTTTGCATGTTCTGGGACTGCAGCTCGGTGTAAGGGGTCGATTACTCTTCAATCTCGGGGTCGCCGTGGCGTCATAAATAGCGATGGAGGGCCTAGGTTGATCGCGGATCAGCAGGGCGATGCGTCGTTGCCTGACACAATAGCTCCGCATTGGAAGCAAGGGGTGATAACGCTGGACGAAATCATGCGCAGTCCAACTCCACTACTTTTCTTAGAAGTTGCGACTGGCAAGGTCAATTACACCAGGACTGATAGCTTAGTGCACACCTTAGTCCTCGTATGCGACGATGAAAGCCCGGGAAAGTATCGCCGAGTAGGGTTTGCCACATGGGATGACAGTTTCTGGGATAGACCTACCGCCACCGCCAGTCAGCAAAGTCAGATGCAAGTCACAATCCATTAGATGACTCGAGGAGGTATCTTTGAAAGCCTTGTACTATGTGAACATAGATGCCTGCACCACTACTTTGAAAACTCCAACGCCAGACTTCCCGGGACTATTCAGTTGAAGATGTGGAATTTCGAGGGAAGAGTCGTTGTAAATGTATCTGAGATTTTAAAAATTACCACCTCAGTTCTTGCAGATATGATCGATTGTGGTCGGTGTTTCGATCCCAAACTGTCCTGATGAAAGTCCTCTGAACGACCGACTGGAGCCTTCACATATAATCTTGCCTCCTCGTTCATGATCTCGTAGTGAAACCACGCATGATCCGCATAGGGCATCGCCCAGCCATCATCCATCCTGGGCCCAGACGTCCAGTCCGCACAGTCAGTCATCATTGTCGCCGGCCTCATGCGCTGATATTCTGGATCCATGAAAATTTCAGGCAGGCCCTCGTCTTCGCGCAAGACCTCCAAAAGAGGCAATGGATTGATCGCTCGGTTGCCCCAACCGGTGCATCGTCATCCAGACAGATGTTGAACACTGACGATTCAACGATCTCAAGGACATGTCTGTTGTGCGTGCTGGATGATTCGAGGAGCTCCCGATTCTGAAGGCAAGAATCAGCACTGTGAGAGTTTTGGATTTGGGAGGCAGCCACTTACCTTTGCCCAGCGTCTCGGTCACCAGCAGCCAGGGTGCAAGTATATACGTTGTCATTAGAAGCATGGAAGATCAGATCAAATACATCTTGCAGGTGCTCTCACGTGATAGGTCCTTGCGCATCAGCAAGAGGTACATGAAAGATGGCCGTTTCGTAGTACAATGCAGTGGACGCTTGCAGGATCATTTTCAACCATGTCTTTGTGCCGGTGTGGTTCGCAGGTACCATTGGAAATCCAATCGACCGATTGCACGCAAAGAGGTTGTTCGTTAAGAACATCAGGCTCAAGTCCCTCGTCAACACGCATCTTGAACTGGTAGGCGACGGCAGCAACACACGCCGCGTGTTGCGCGACTCGTGCTGCATTCACACTTCGTCCTGAATCCAGCTGCAAAATATTGGAACGGGATGACGGGCAGTTGCGATTTTCGATACACGTATCAGTGTAAAGATCACACTGCCAGGAATTGACACTCAGGTCATGGTTTCGTGCACGAAGCCTTTCCCCAAGCTTCTGGCCTATGCCATCTGGTTCAAGAAACAACGATATCGATTTTCTCGTCTAGAGTAGCTGCTGATCACCAAAAAGGGCTTTCCACCCATTCAAGATTAGGTTGACATTCGTGTCGAGGTCCGGCAGTGTCAGTTGAGGGATTACGACCTGCAGTCCGAGACTGTGCTTCGACCTCAGACGGGGATCCTTCTCAATAGCAAGGGTTTGGAAGCGCAGGAAGTCTCTCCAGTCTTCGAACCTCAAGTGGGCGTGGTCGGAAAAGTTAGCTGATACGCCAGAAAAGTCATAGGACCCAAAGAACGTGTTGTCGTTGTCTAGTTGGGGCTTCTAGCGACGCCTGTTTAGTTACACCTGTGCCGGCCTAGTCTCCAAAACCTTCATGTACGGCTTCTTGTAGGTGTAGTGTTTGAGGTTGGTCGTTTCTTCCAGCTTTAGCAAGGTCACGGGAGCCGCGCCTATGGAGTTGGCGGGAGCCTTTTAGAAAGATGAAGTCTTGGGATATAGCTAGAATAGGCAAAGAGTATTCAAGTCTCTTCATCACATCTCACCGACCCCATCCACAAAGCCCACTCCGCCGCGCCGTACAACCCCCAGCACCCAGACGAGTAGGTCGTCTCACCTCCATACATGCATCGATCCTGTGATCGCCATCACTGCGCATCGCCTACGAAATTTCATCATCGTCTTTGTGCAGAGCGACATGTCACAGGTCCCACGCTCCAATCATCGTTGCATCCTAGCGGACTCGCCATCCTCGATAGACGCGGGGCCAGATAAACTCGCCAAGCCCTTTGCGCGACTCCTGGTCTCCTCCAAACCAAAATTGCATCTCTTAGCTGCGACAGAGACTTCTCTTCCTGGCATAGCCGTGTGTTTGCGCTTTCAAGGGATGGTTCCAGCTTCGTTGGTGGCTGGTGGTGAGTAGCGTCTCGCACGACTCGTAAGGATAGGGCTAACTTTAGCAGGCAAGATTGAGGTTGAGCCTGGCTCTGTCGGGACGGCACGGAAGGCACCTGTCGAGCGTTCGTACAGCCGAGGAAGGTGCATCGTCATGATGTACCGAGAGGAGGAAGTGGAGTGCATGGGTAAGCACGCAGTGAATGGCCTGCAGCACGTGACGTTACGTTACGTTACGTTAGGGTTGAAACCCTATCGCCAATCATATGCCATCTATATGCCGCTGTTCGCACTGCTAACACCTCGGTATGCATGAATTGCAGCTGTGCCATGGCCTCTTGTCTCAATTATCTTTGTGCGCCATGACCTCGTCCTTGAACATCCGCGGGAGGAAGAACTTTGTGTTTTCGTACACCAAGAAGGTCACCACGGTCGTCGGGATGACGCGCAGGGTGTTCGGGACAACGCTGTTTAAGTTAGCTTTCAATCCACATACCAATGCTATTCGGAAGTGAGAAAAGAGATCATGACCTACCCCTTGTAAAACGCCAGAAAGCCCTCGTTCCTCCACGTCTTGCGCAGCACATCGATCAACCCGCTATACTGCATCGCTGCATCGTACCGCTGCATCCTCGCGCGGATCGGCTGATACGGATACGTGATAGCGCCCGCGAGCAACTTGCTACTGCCGCTCATGTAGATATAATCCCAGTTGCTGAGATGTTCTCCTGCGGCCAGGTGCGCGCTCTTCCGCGCCTTCATTTTCTCGTAGATGGCGAACTGCACGGCGCCGTGCGCGACGCCGAGGGTGCTCGGAATGAAGCCTGCCCAAAGGCCCTTGAGGCCGCGGGTCGCGTAGACGTGGAGGAGGCCCTGCGTCATGGAGCGGTAGGCCGAGGGGTGGTTCGCGCCGCGCTCGAGCATGCGCGTTTTCACGACCCAGATGGGGTTGGTGCAGGCGCCTGTCAGGAGGCCTGAGGTCCGCTGTCAGCATGACCTCCTGCACTTTCGTCTCATCTCGCATGTCAAGGGAAGCGTACCAGCAACGACCGCCGCCCCAAAGAACTCCCCACCCCCCAGCTTCCCGCCCTCCTTCCCCCTTGCCAGCATGCCCTTGACCTCCCCATAGAACAAGAAGTACAGCCCCCACCCCAGACTGTTCCCCAGCATGTTCGGCCACAGCCCGCGATACAGCGCCCGCACGCCACCCTCATCCTGCACCACGCCGCGGATGATGCGCAGCGAGTCACCGGGCCGCGAACGCGCGGAGGTGTTCAGCTGCAGCCGGTTCTTGAGCAGGTCGAGCGGGTGCACGGTCAGGCACGAGACGACGCCTGCGCTGAAGCCTGCGACGGACTCGACAATCTGGGGGGAGATGCTGGCCGGGGGGTTGGCGGGATTGTCGGTCGCGAGGGGCGGGAGGGCCCTGGGCATGGTGTCTGTATCGTCCGGAGTTGGACGGTTCGCAGCGCGAGGACGTTTTGAAATGCGCGCTGCGCGGATATCCGAGGCCGATCGGAAGCGGGACGAAAGGGGGGTTGGTGTCGCTGTGTGCGAGGGCGCATATTTTGGCTAGGGCTGCATTATGTACAGAGAAACAGGAACAATTTACGGCACAAGTGCGGTGCGATCAGGGCATTGCAGAAGCATGAGGGACGGTGAGCGTGAAGGTGAATGGTGCGGGCCGCGTCCAAGCTCCCGTGAGCTTGGACTTTTTTCCACGTCGCACAGGCGCGGGGGACGACGTCACTTGCGTGGGTGCTTGCGCGTTTCCGCTCGACTGCACTGCGGCGGGGTGATGCATCAGGATATGTGTCAATGACCGTAACCTGTCAACGAACAACATGTGTGTTGTTCTAGTTCTAGCTGTATACAAGATGCTATGTCTGAACCCATCCCAGATCGTAAATCGCAAAGGTATCACTACAGCCTCCCAAACGAGCGTACATGCAAGCGCTGCCTTTTCCACGACAGTCGTCCATTCCTACTTCGAACAACACTCCTGCGTCCCGCTCTTATCACCTCCAAACGCCATCCGACTCAGTTTATCCACCAGCGTCCCGCCCTGCCTCACACCACTCGGCACGGAGCAATAACTCGGCGGCACATCCAAGCACGGGTTCCTTGTGAAGAAGTTCCTCGGCCGCAGCAACAGCGTCATCGGCTCGGCAGGCATCACGGGGAAGTCCTCAGGCGACGGGAAGTGCGTGATGCCGAAGGTGTGCCAGAGAACGACATCCGTGTTCGTGATATCCGCGTTGGGGTTCTCCGAAATCCACTGCGGGATGCCTTGCGAGACTTCGCCGGAAGTCTGCGGCACGTGGCGTCCTGCCGGGTGCAGCTGCCCATCGTCGTACTTCGTAACGTGCACAGCGTGGCGCGCGAAACCTGCGCGCTTCCAAACGAGGCCGCCAGGCTTGGGTAGTAGCTCCGGGACTTCGCGCGACACGAGCTTGTACGACACGGGCTTCTTTGAGTAGGGGTTGATCTTGCTCTCGTTGCACATCTCCCACGTGCGGCTCGTTGCGCCGTTGTAGTCTGTCTGTGCCTGTTCGGGAGTAGCGAGCTTGGTCTTGAGCGCGTAGAATGCGTTGCCGTACTTGTTCTCTGCGGATCCGACTTCGCCACTTCCGCGCGCGGCATCGACCATGAATACGGTATTGTTGGGGCCGTCGACGTTGGGATCGATCCGCATACAGAAGAGATGCTGGTGGTTGTGTGCGTTCACACCGGGGTAGACCTCGGTACCCCAGCCGTGAAGATCCTCGCCCTCGTTACAGGGGAATGTGTTCAAGATTCCGGTAAGCTTGATCTCGAGCTGGATGGTGCCATCTTGATGGAATATCCAATAGACACAGTATTCGTAATTGGCGGCTGTGAAGATGTGAGAGATGACGAGCTTGCGGGCGCGCGTCACCGTCACAGAGTCGTCGCGGAAGTCCGTGTGTTTGAACAGGATACCTGCGTCTTCTTCGTGGATGCACACGGCGTTCTTGATGGTGGTGGCAGCACCCGCCTTGTTCACAAATGCCGCGTCCATGTAGTGGATGGCGCCCTTGCAGTCGCAGCCTAGACTGAGCGAGTTGGTCATGTAACCACCCCCATATTCGCCCAAATCGAAAGCATGTTTTCGCTGGTGAGGATGCTCGGGGTTTCCATACGGGACCACCATCTCTGCGAGCGACAGGCGCCAGAAAGTGTCTCGTTCGGTGCCCTTGTCGTTGAAGGTGATGTTTGAGAGGACCAGACCCTCGCGGTAGTTGAAACCAATATGCAACTTCCAGTTTTGCCAGCTGATGACTCGGCCGTCCAAAGAAAACGAGACTCCCTCAGGCTGTGTGATGTTGATGGGCTTCAAGTCTGTACGGAAGCCGCCCTCCTTCTCGATTGCAGCAGCGTGGTAGTTGTTCGGCGGGGCCTTGTTAACGGGCCGTCGTATAGGCGGAACATCGATGTGAATGATTTCCTGTGTGTCGGAGTTGTAGATGGGCGTGAAGTCGAGAGGGTATGTGTACTGGCTGTCGTCGGGGTGTGGGCGGTAGTACATGAGAGCCTGCTGGAGACGAACTTTGGAACCAAATCGCTCGTCATAGCCAATGGTCCACGCTGTTCGCTGTCAGCAGTTGAGCCAAAAGCTCCGTCAAAAGACTCACGGTCGCAGTAAACCTTGTGCATGTCTTCCGGGGGTATGCCGATGATTCCGCACTGCTCAATGACCTTTGGATCCTTGCGCACAACTGACTCGACAATCTGGAGATCCTCCATGGTGATCTGCCCCAGTCAGTCTCGCCGAAGCAAGTTGGCTCTCTTGAATTCCTTACCAAGGGTTGAACATCGGGTGTCTCGTCCCATTTGATGATCTTGCCATCCGTCAGATCCACCAGACCGTCAAATACCTTGCTGCCCTTGCCAGTGCACACTACATCCGCCACTCTGTTTGGGCGAGGTGTGTGTTCTGGGTCCTTGACCCACTTCAGCATGATAGCCTTGGGCGGCTCAAACAAAGTGATCGCGTTGAAGGCGACATGGCTGTACTGCTTCCGGATGATGGAGACGGCATACTCTATCTCCGTCTCAACAAGAGGATCCAGAGGGTGCGGCGCGCGGCCGATGCCAGTGACATGGCTCGCAGCCTGCTTCAATCGATCGAGAGCCATTGGTATGTGCGGCGCTTCGAGATGTGCAGAACAGACAAAGAACGGAGCCGGACGAGCGCACCCGCAGAACGAGCTTGCCCCCTCCTCTTAAAGCATCGGCTCGCGCTCCCATAGCAGCACGCGACGCGCCTGGCGCGAAGGCACGCCCGCCAGTTCTAGAAGAAAGTCTACATGAGGTGCATAAGCGCAGCCAAGGCTATCATGATTGGGCTATCATGCCATGATGCTCGCAACGGCGACGTGATTTCGTTATCAACTGATAACACTTGGGAGGGCAATCGGGATTCCCCCACCCGATGCAGCTAGCGCGAGCTTCTCCACAGCGACAGCTCCCGCGCTGGCGGTTGCGGACCCGCGCGACAGCGCGCTGCAGCGGCTCCGCAGAAACATCGCGTGGTTGGCTGGACGGACGCAGAGCACGGAGATGCCAGCGAGCTGGAGGAGCGCGTGTAGAATGACGAGTAGCGAATTTGCTAGGCCGAACCGAGTAGGACCAGGCGAACACTGCGAGTGCGGGACGCTTCCGAAGTCGGCACCTTGGCTTCCTTAGTATGAAGTATAACTGGAGATAGACGGCCGACAGATAATATTAGGTATGCGCCTGATGTACATGTCCTGCCGTTTACACGACTAATTCATCGGGTCCGGAAAGCGGTGCCTGGCCGTCGTGGGCCGCCAACTGCCGTCGGCCTCGCGATGGGAATTACACGAGAGCAATGGCGTTATCGAAAATGAATTGACGGCAATGTGCGACGAACAGCGATTGAATCTTGGAGAAGTTAGGCTAGGGGGTGTCATGGCGCAGATACAGTTGTATCGAAACACTAGGGGAAAGGTGCCTCTTAGGCCACATCTACTACGATAGTTGTGGATGACGGTATTAGAAGTCACGATCGTATGGAGGGTCTCGCGATTTAGCATTTTCTTTCCCCGCACAGCTGTTGTTTGTAATCAATAGTAATTTATCAGGTGTGTTCAATAGCTGGTAAACGGGCTTGAAATTATCAGTTGACCCGAGGAGGATGCCGGTGCAGATTCATTAGTGCGATCTAGATAAATTCAGAACAGCATCAGCAGATTCCGATGTGCAGATTGACGTTAGTCTCAGTACATGGAGATCGTCTTTTGCACGAGGCCACTCCTGCTCGCCATCTCCCTCTCATAATCCCCTGGAACAGAAAACCGACCGACAAAGGTGTCTCCTTTCTCACACTTCCCCTTCCATGGACGGACTACGAACGGAACATTTCCTCCCCTGAAATCCCAGACTTGGTCTCCAACCTCAGTTTTCATGTGACCTTGCCCCATCAGACCTGTCTTGGTCATGAACATGCTCTGGTTTGCCATCATGCCTTACATGGTCTGCCGTGTCTTGAACTCAAAATCTATCGCATCCCCGCGCATGATCTTCCAGACGTCTTGTACATCGCTGTTCGTGGCCTTCAATTTGCGCTGCTGGTTTCCGTCCCGTACCACGTCGCCCAGAACGAACCCTACGAAAGCTTCGCCGCGGATGTAGGTGCTTACTCGGTACAGATCTTTTGAAGTGAAATCAACGAGGTCATGGCTAGAGAAAAGACAGCACACGGCAGCATCATACCAATTGTGCAGAAGGGCTTCTGTGGAAGGCACTTGCCCAATGTTTGCAACGTCGCCCGTCAAGAACCCCTTTTGAGCTTGCACAAGAACATGACCATGGACACCGGTCGAGGACAAGCACTTTTTCCCGATCTCTGCCTCAACTGCCTTGAGATCAATTAGAACGAGACCCTCATCAGTCTTGTATACATCGTAGCCGTAAATTTGATAGTAGCCATCTGGCGAGCATTTGAGGATTGATCCAGCAAAGCGCCCATGTAGCAATGTCTGGCGTACACTCCGATGGTTGCTGACGTGGAGACACCGTCAATGGTCGCAGCCCTTTCTGATTGCGAATTAAATCCTGCATCAACGTGCTAAACACTTGGGGTATGGGGATGTTGTAATCAAATATCTATGTCACCGGTAAGCGTCCACGATCACAAAGACCAAGAACCCCGTAAATCTTATCTCGAGCATTAGTCGCGTTTCGGAATCGATATCGATGGATCATCTCTAAGAGGTCGTCGTAGCGAAGCCTCGCCAAGTTAAGCCATGTCACATGTGCCATAAAGTCCGCCAGAACACGGTTGCTCACGGAATACTGAAAAAGCATATGACTGAGTAGCTGTGGGAAGCGTAATACCCAGGCTTCCCGAGCCTGGTATAAAGTAGACGACGGTAATTATCTCGAACTGCTCCCATTGCAGCGTAACGCCCTCTGGCAGCGCTGTTTCTTGTACTGTTCAGACGCGCCTACGCCCAGCGTTTCCTTCAGGTTATATAGTTCTCAAAGCTTCGATAGCTGCTCCGAAGCCATCCGGGAAGGCTAGTGGGAGGGGCTCAGCGTTTGGATTTTGCGCACGACTGGCGGCAGCCATGTACTTGAGTAGCTGTAAGCAGCATTATCATCTGCTAAAATTTCGTGTCCCACTTGAATATCGCATTCGAGGAGATCCGTCTTGTCAGCATCGGGAGGAGCTGGCAAGATCTTCAGAATGTGTATCTTCTGAGGGCTCAAGTAGAGGTCCCGACGCTTGTTGTTTCGAAGTGGAGGTAGCATCTTTATTAGACCGCGTCAGCTGGCTGGGATGTTTATGGTTCATATGTAGAGGAGCGCTGAAATTTTGTAAGTTTGCGGGCGACGGCGCAGCCCCAAGTCGTTTGACAGCTTCGCATCAGCAACCTATCAGTGGGTGTTTGGCCCCACCTCAAGCATGCGGGTCTCTTGAAGTCGGTGCAAAGTGCAGTGTAACTCCAGGGAGGCTGACCTTTCTCGTAAGCTGGATCAAACTCGATGTAGCGGATGATTGAGCGGCCAAAGCATACTGAAACCCCACGAGATCACTGAGCAGCTATAATAGGAACCGCTGAACAAAAGTCCGTAGTATTCACGAATGTAATCTCCGGTCGCCATGTATGTGACAAGCACTGAGCAAGAGAGACATAGCGTGGAAGATATTTATGGACGCAGGTGGAGACCCGGGCAGATGGTTAGGTTGGTACCCTGTCGAGGCATAAGTTATCTTCTATACGGTTATATGATAGTATCATGAACGACTTCGAGCCGGGAGCTGTTGATGGAATTTGGTGATGTTGATGTTGATGGGATGACGCGCTAATGCTCAGCTTAGCTTTCTTTGCTAACAGCAACGGCGCAAGAGTTGTCCTTGCCCGCCTTATCAACTAGCGGTTCTACTCCTACCTAGGTATCTTTCTTGTACCTGAAGTTTCCTGGGTAATATATTCAGCGTGCATATAGTGAACACGCATTCACCGCATTCCCATCGTTTAGCGTGTCCAAACAGTTCTCGAGCGTATCCATGCGTATTCGGGCGTATTTAGAGCGTATTCCGCGTATTCCAAGCGCACCCTGCTCTTCAAATGCACAATAGCCAATCGCCCACAGTGCAGTGCAACATAACCTTCCTACCTTAGAATCTCTCAATCAGCATATACCGCAACCTAGAAGATCTGCTCTTGGCCTACTATAGATGTACTCATCGACCCGCTTATACGGTGAGTACTGTTTTCTAGTTCGGTCGCTTCGACTTCATAGCACAGCGGGTAAATGCGCTGTATGCGACGCGTCCTTGATGGATATACGATGCTTTTCTGTCTTTGGAGACTGCAGTAAGCTTCTCCCTGTCGCTATACAGATATTCATCATTCAATAGCCAAATATGATGCTCATCTCTCTTTCATCCAACATCGTGCTTGCTCTCCATTTCGCGTCATCACTGGCGCTCCCTCCCGCATCATCTGACGCAGGACCATGGAAAGCACCCGGCGAAGGCGATGGTACGTTTCCTACAAACTGAGAGACATTCAGGTTGGCTCACGCCTGTAATCTCAGATCGCGGCCCATGTCCCATGCTCAATACGCTGGCAAATCACGGCTATCTCCCTCGAAATGGACGAAACATCAGCAAAGATATGGCGATCAATGTTCTAGACCAGGTACTCAACTGGGATGCGACCGTCGTTTCCGACCTCTATGACTTTGCTCAGCCAACCAACCCCCAACCGAATGCAACGACGATCAACCTGAAGGAACTGACAACGCACAACATCCTCGAGCATGATGCCAGCTTGAGGTATGCGCTACACTTAATCCTGACTTGGTTTATAAACTGACGGGTATTTTCAGCCGCCAGGATAGCGGATTCGGCCCCGCTGATGTCTTCAACTCCAAAATCTGGAACGAGACCGTCGCACACTTCACGGGTGACACCATCGACGTCGAAATGGCGACCAAAGCTCGCACAGCGCGCACCATCGCCGCAGCCTCGACCAATGCCCTTTTCACGTTCCCGCAGCTGGGCATGAATTTCCAATATGGCGAGACGGCGGCGTACCAATTCGTCTTCGGAGAGTGGAACCTCGATGCTGAGGATGTCAAGAACCGTATCTTGACGCCCAAAAATTACATAGAGTATTTTTCCAGTAGGTGGAATCCTTGACCGATGGGCTGGAGACGAAACGCTAATCGTGTGCCCCCTTTTAGAGAAGGAGCGTCTGCCGACGGAGCTTGGCTGGGAGAAGCCCGCAAACCGATTGGTCATGGATACGCTGCAATCGTTCACTGTCAGCATGATGCAACTTACTCAGACTCAGATGGACGAGGCTGCATAAGTCTTTCTTTGGGATTTGTTTGTCTGAAAGTCGAGTTGGACGTAGAATACATTCCACAAGTAGACTAGCAAGAGCCGACTCCATGTGTTCCAAACTTGCGAGCATACGGTTCGTCGAAGAGAATTGAGTCAAAGATTGCGTGGGTGATTAATGCCGTATCGTGAATCTGCGCACGGCTCCTGTGGTCCGTTTCTGAGGATATGGTGCTCCCGGTCTTTCCGAATAACTTCTTGTGCGACTTGCGCAATAGCTCCATCATCCTGGCCCGTCTGTCTGAACGTGCATCATAATCCCCATGTCCTACCGCATTAAGCTGGTCATGTGGCTTGGACAACTAATGTAGCACGACCCTTAACCCAGTTAGTCCAGGAAGCCCACTCCGAACTTATGGCTGAAACAGATGCAGTCAACTCCTCGATAAGTTGAGTCCAAAATTTCTGCCCCACCAGCGATCATGAAGGTAGAGTAATAACACACCGTAGTGCAACATGATCAACTCGACCATCGGATCACCCTGCTTTAAAAACTCCAACAACCTTCCATCGACCATTGCTGGCCAAGCCACAACGGGACCCAGATGGCTTGTTGTGGCCACGCTTTCGAAGGCCAATTCGAGGCTGTCGATACCAGAAAGATAGATTCCAAGCTTTTCCGGCTGGACGTATTTGGCGACTGTGCCTGCACGCTTGCGAAGAGCATCCATTGCGACTGCGACGTCCGAGGCTGCGACAGTTCGTTCGATCTCCACGGGAAAGCCCTGAAATAGCGAGCTAAATTTTCCAAACTTCAGAATCTCGTTAGATACGTTGCTGATGATGCGTACGCCTTAAAACAGTTCGAACATTGATACTAGGCTCTTTTGTATTCGGCAATGTCATTTCGGCGGTGAGAACCTGGAGTGGCAATCGCCATCACTGTAGTGATGACGGCGAAACCAAAAAGTGCATGCGTCTTATCTGCATTTACGTGCTTCAAGGCTTCAGTATATCGCCGTATCTCTACGTTCTAATAATGTATGGCGAGTTCGTTGTATCGCTGGCCAAGTCCCGATGAGATGAACGCTAGATGAAGAGAAGAGATCGCAAGGATTCCGTCCATCAGGAATTCGAAACGCACAGCCTCTTCTGGAATCGAAACGTTCCAGACGCTCAGATCTAGTCCGTTTGACATGCTTTCGCACGTGTGGCCCATGGGTGAACCATCAAATGGAGTTCCTCCATTCTCGTCGTCATTACTTGTAATTCTTCACGCAGCTTCTGCTATGCGTGCAAGTACAGCGTTTGGGACAACGTTTCGTTTTGGATAGATGCTGGGCTTACCGGCTCCGTGCTACCCCTTGCCGAGCTAGCCAGAGAGTTCGGAGATTCTCGTCCCACATAATCGCATTGCAAGTCACGGTCGACGCATTTTTGACATGCCAGTCGCTCCTTCCCACACTTAGACGAACGTATCAGCTAGTTGACCGTATCAAGACAACCGTGAAGAAGGATGATGGCATACCTTGTTATGCCTCCTTTCGCAGGTCAAACAGCCCACCCGGGACTTGGTGTGCGGGTTTCTGAGCTGTGGCATATAGATGCCGTTGATTGGGATAGGCGAAGATTGTTCGTGGCTGATTGGAGACCATAATGCTTGGAGGTTGTGTGAAGATTGCACACTTGGCATGGGTGTTGATCATGAGTCCCGTGACCATCGAGTTGACAGCCCCAGCTAATCTATACCAGGCCTAGCGCTAAGCACCCCTGCGCGTCAGAGTTGCGGCGGGAGCTGCGACACCTCCGAGAATGACACGCCGCAACGCGTGTCCTTCTTCAATCGCGCAATGCGCCACAAACATTAGGATTTTGCAAAATGCCTGCTCCTGCGGGGTCGTCAACCCGGCGGAACACCCCAATTACCCAGTCTCCAGGCATCTTGGGAGCTGCAGCGCGCTTCTGGGAGGTAAGCAAGGTTGTGTGTTGCAACGGTGGCCGTTGCTAATGGTTTGCTCAGCGCTCATATGCGTCCGACTATGTCGGTCTCGCTATCCTGATCGCGGGGTGGTTAGTGGTATGTATCAATCGCAGGAGGAGAAAATATATCATGTCTGACCGGACCAGCTGCAATTGCACGGCGAGCCCTTCCACCGCATGTTCTCCCTCGACAACCTATCCATTCAATACCCACATGCTGAGGTGGAGCGTGTATCAGTCAGTACGTGGCCCACTTGCTCTAGGTGACCTACATGATTGCTGATTTGTGTTTAGCATGGCTCTTTGTATACGCAGGTGCTGTGCCGCTCGGCACCCTCGTAGCTTGGGCCCTGGTTGTCCGCCCTGGCACGCACAAAGCACATGTCACCATCCTCGGATGGTTCATCTCACTGATCCTTACACTCTTTATCACCGACCTCATCAAGAACGCTGTCGGGCGGCCACGACCCGACCTCATCGCAAGATGCAAGCCTGAGCCAGGCACGCCGGACCACCAGCTCGTTACATACAAGGTCTGCACAGAGCAAGACCATCACGTACTTCATGATGGATGGCGCAGTTTTCCATCGGGACATAGCAGCTTCGCATTCAGTGGGCTGGGCTACCTGGCGCTCTTTCTGGCCGGCCAATGCCATGTCTTCAGGCCGCGAACTGACCTCGCGCGCATGCTACTTGCGCTTGCGCCTCTGCTAGGTGCTGCACTCATTGCCATCTCGCGATGCGAAGATTACCGACACGATGTATACGACGTCACCACCGGCTCTTTGCTGGGTATCTTGGTCGCCTATTACACGTACAGGA
Source organism: Paraphaeosphaeria sporulosa (assembly GCF_001642045.1). Classification (NCBI taxonomy): domain Eukaryota; kingdom Fungi; phylum Ascomycota; class Dothideomycetes; order Pleosporales; family Didymosphaeriaceae; genus Paraphaeosphaeria; species Paraphaeosphaeria sporulosa. The sequence goes on along the minus strand of NW_017253361.1, from coordinate 184,180 downwards.
GGTACTTTCCGCCGTTGAGACACGGCAAGTGCGCAACGCCGTATCCAAATCCTGGAGATTCTACGACAGGCTTCAACAAGCTCAAAGATGAGGAAGAGCGAATTGGTGGTGCGGGCGAATTTGAATTGGAGGATATTGACGAAGGAGATGAAGAGGGTGAAACTAGGCCACTAAACAATAGGAGATGAATTAATACGTTGCGCCCTAGATTTAATGTATGACCCTAAATTTCCCCACAGCAAAGTATATCGATTGGAATTTCCCCACACCACGACTCTTTGGCTCTCCTCGAAGCTTTTTCGTAACTGGTGGAAGTTGCTGCCATCCGATTCTTCCAAACCAACATACTCTACATAATGGCCTGCGTGACTCGTCTCGATTTGCGTATTCACGACAAGGCTCTTTCACTATACTCTCCAGGGTGCCGAATCATGATCCGAATGTCTTTATATTGCCGCGTTGTGCTTCCGGGCAGGCTTTACCCGGTCGACACTTTAGATCTGACGCGCCTTCATCTACGCGCCATTACACGATCGCGACCCTGATCATCGGCGCAACGTCAAGAAAGAAAAACCTCATGATTAGTTAAACTATATAGGATCATGGGGAACGCTATGCTAGGATCTTGCAGTCCCAGCCTGACAACACGAGGACTTCCAAGATGATCTCCTCCGCGATGCAGACTTACGCCTCCATACTCCTGGTCCTTGGGCCTCAATTATGTCTCGCCGTCCCACGGCCTATGCCTTCTTTCACGCCCTCGCCTGGCAACTACCCTGCCAAAGGTGACGGTGACTTCGCGGGTGGGATCTTCAGCATCCCCCTCAACGAGCTGCCCGCGTACATTCCCCCGGGCAGCGGCACCGGCAGCGAAACCCCCACAGGCAACGGCCAGAAAACTTCTGGCAGCGGTCCCTACCCCGCGGCCATGGTGACCGACTCCAGCCTCCCAGGCCACACCATCTTCGCACCGAAAACACCCCCCGCAGGCAACCTCAGCATGCCGTTCATCGCGTGGGGCAATGGCGCTTGCACGCTGAATGCCGGCCAGTACCAGAACTTCCTAGTCGAGATCGCGAGCCACGGGTACGTGATCGCTGCAGACGGCACGCCGAATGGCAGCGGGGGCACGAGCACTCAGAGCAAGGTGCAAGATATGCGGGACTCGCTGGATTGGGCTTTCGCCGGGAAGGCGGCGAAGTACGGGAATATTGATCTGACGAAGGTGACGACGGCGGGGCATAGCTGTGGTGGGTTGGAGGGGATGAGCACTGCGTATCATGATGAGAGGTACGTCGACTGCGGTGTGGAAATAGGAAGGACGTGGGGAACTGACAGGCGGCAGGGTCAAGCGCATCATGATGTTCAACATCGCCATCTTCCAGGATAACCGCAGGTACCTGCTTTCCGAGATCAAAGTACCCGTCGCGTACTTCATCGGCGGTAAGCCAGATATGGGGTACACCACTGTAAGTCACTTATACTCATCACTGACTGCCTGCTAATCGTTGTGCAGTCCGCCAAAGACTATGCCCTCCTCAACGCCGGCCTCCCCAAGCTCCGCGTCAATCTCGATACCGGCCATGGCGGCACATACGGCGCGACCAACGGCGGCAAGTTCGGCAAGGCGGCAGTCAACTATCTGGAGTGGCAGTGGCGTGATAACGCGACGGCTAAGGCAGTCATCCTGGACCCGAACAGTGCGGGCAGCTTGGTCAAGGACAAGTGGGTCGTCGAGAGTGCGAACTGGACGTGATAGATTGATTTGGGGTCGATTTATGTACGAGTGTTGGTAGAGGAAGGTTTTGGAGATATGTCATTGGACAATACGAATGGTCATAATGATATCATCATGAATTTGAAGAGAGAGAGAGAGATGTCAATGAGACAGGAACCAAGAGACAGTGAGAAAGGTATACATGGTGACAACAATAAGACAACTATCTCCACGTACCAGACTTATCCAATCGGTGCAACGGCAAGAAGGACAGCCCATGCTCGACACAGAAGAGCACCTAGCCTCCAGCCTCCGCCAAGTGAGGGTTTCCCGCCAGCTTGCAAGGTAGGGACTGCCTAGGACGATGCTTCTTGATAAAAGCCATTCTTACGTCGCAGACTATGCTCTGACATCTGATCCATAAGACGCACCGATAGTCTCGTGGTCCTAGGACTTCCAGCAGCTCCACAGACGTCGTCCCTCCCTGGTACGAGCTTCATCAAAGCTGAAACCTTGTCAGCATAGCAGTCTAATAGACTATCAGGAGTCCCCGCCGACGACATGACCCGCTCCTCGGTGCCTGGATCATCTTGATGTTTGTTGCGAACACGCTCCGATGATGAATGACCCAAGGTAACACAGCGCGACTCAAGTTTGTGCTGCGGGTCCGCATTCTTGAACCTCTTATGTTCAATATCCAAGCCCACCTCTTCGTTGTCGTCGTGCCCTTCGTATCCATCACTCGTGTTAAAATCACAAGGTTCTGGCAGACGCTGTCGTTTCCGAGACGAAGAAGTGAGTGGGGTCAGAGTAATGTCTTGCGTTGAAACTGTTGTGCCAGACGACAAACTGCAAGGGGTGTGGTCTGTCCTTGTAGTCGACCCATTGTCTTCAGACATTTCGCCGTCCGAAGATGAAGCATCGTCTGAATCTCGTTGAGTGACAATGGGCGGCAGCGGTACATTTTCGAGACTGTAGATGCCTGAGATCTTGGCTGCTGGTGCCCGTGGCTTTCTCAATTTGTCAGCTAAGAACGACCCATCGTGACCAAAAATAACTGCTCCCCGATCTTTGAAATGTTCTGGGGGTATAGTTCTGGTCATGGCCGATCTCGTGAGTATTTGCTGAAGGCGGTTGCAGCTGCATTGCGCTCGCGTAGGCTCTGCACAGGGATCAAACAGCATTGAAGTGCCCTGGTGCCACTGCAACTTCGATCCCGATGTGGTCAGATATTTCCGGTCTAATGGACAACCCGCCGTCTCGTAGAGTCTCTGGAGGATTGGAGTGCCAGCCGCTAAGAAGTCTTTCCCTTTGGGTGCATGCTGCCAAATTCGACAGAGCCTATCGTTGCTACGCTCAACAGCGGGTACGATGATTTCCTCGAAGCCATTGGCGAGGAGCACAAGTGCATCAATATCTCGCGACAACCGAGGCCAGCCGCCATTTGTGTCGAAGAGTTTTGCTTCTTTCTTCCGGAATGGAGAATGTTGTTCGACGACTGCATTGAACTCGAAGCCTTGGAGAATGTCCCCCCAAGGCGGTTTGAAGTCATGTCCAGAAGACCTTTGTTCATCGGCCACATTCTCTGCGATAAGAAATTCGAGAAGTGACCAGATACTTGCTATCTCAGACTCGAAGGTGTGTTTCTCTTCGTCAGACAACTTGATCGACCTGTTCTTCAAGAGTACATCCTTGGCGGTGGAGTCGACTGCTATATTTGTGTCGAGAGCAATGCGTTTGCCGTCAACTTCGAAGAACCCTTGACGATGCTTGCATTGAATAATATGAAGCAGGACTTCGGAAGCGGGGACCAACCAGCCTCTTCGATCAGCGGTGTCATAAAGCACGATAGGGGTCCGTTCCGCCCAAGTGACGATGTTTCGATACGGACCATCCCGCTTGAAATGACATTTACCTTCTGTGACGCCAAATTCGAAATCCAAAGCCGCCATACCAAATTGTTGAAATCCAAGAGAGGCTTTAGAGCATTTGGTCGAAGTTGTTTTGTCGGTAGCTGCTGAGTAATAGATGTTCTCATAGTTGGTCAAGTCGGATCCCAAGCGTGATTGTGCAACTGAACACCAGCCAACAATGCTGCGGCATGTCTTCAAATCGTCAAGACTCACTTCCTCCAGCAATGCTCGCGACCCGCACTGTGACAACCCTTCATGATATGTGATAGGCGTATTTGGATCGGTGCTGAAAATTGCGTGCCATTGAATTCGATCGCCGCGCTTCCGGATTGGTATGAATATATGGGAGAAGCCTTTCATGACCACTCCGCCTTGAATCTCGACCGCGTGATGTACTCCAGAGATTCCTGCCAACAATTCCAGGGCTATTTCCAAGCCAGTTTCGTTTGCACGGTTTGGAATGGGGAACCCAGCCGCGATAACAGCACCTGAGAACAATGGCAACCAGCATGCATTTTCGGTAGCGTGTATGATGCTGTGCTCGAACTGGATAACTATATCGGGGAATTCTCGTATAGGATTGATAGTGACCTTGGGCTTTGCATAAGCGACCTGGTCACCAAACGGTGAAATTCCTAACGCCGACCCAAGCCACCCGAGTTGCTGTGCTATGTCTACAGAAAAGGCGGTTCCGCCTCTAGTAGAGAATCTGAGTTGCCCGGGGGATTTCTCTATCAAGTTCAGTGCCTTGTCGCCGATTTCGATGTCCACTGTGCTCTTTTCTTGGAGGAATCTATCCAATGCTTCGATCAAGATCTTTCCAGTCTTGGGCCATGTTTGGCTGACGTACTTTTCACATGTCGTAGCTTGAGCATAGAGCGAAGAGCCAGTGAGAACAATGACAGATCCAATTGATGGGGTTCTGTCTCCATATCGGGCGCGCATACACTGAATAACGTCCCAGTGTACATCCAATTGCGCATCGTATTGGCTGAAATGGCCGGTATGGTAGTCGGAAACTACTCGTCTAACAACGGACCGAACGCTTATCATTTGAGACACGTCGTCCCGGTAGAAACGTCGCTTGATTTCCAAAGCCATCTGATTGAAAACATCGTTGGAAACCAACATGTTGTGAAACGAGCCAAGATCTACCCAAACTTAATGCACAAAGTCATCATTTGGCCTGAAGCGCATGTAAAGACAGTAAGACCTCTAGGATCTCGACATCTAGAACATTTCTCGCTTAGGCGCGGGGAACTAATACTTACTCGTAGCTACACGGTCTCGCGGCAGCTGTTGGCCTACATCTTTTATCTGCTCCGTCAATGGCGACGAAGTGGCTGAAGAAGACTCCAGATTTTTGCAAAAATACCGAGTGATCCTGGATCTCTTGTGCCGGATAATATCTGTCGCTTCCTTGAGCGTCCAAAAAGCTCCTCCTCGAAGCTGAGGATCCGTGTCTTGAAGAGATTTTGCGATAAATTTGTTCATAATCTCATCAAGCCAAGTTGGAAGGAGGTGTTTTGGGTGAGTCGCCAGTGCATAGCCACCCCATTGTCGAGCGCCCGATTGCTCGAGAAGTGTATTCACAAACACCTCACAGACTGATTCTGGATCTGCTTTATGGTCACTGTGTACCGCGAAGCTATCCTCATCACTAAAGATATCGAGCCAGCTTGTATCACTGACGATCGAACGTTCAAGCTCTGTGTGAGATTAGTCCCGATCACCTTTCATGGCACTTCTCTCCCGACTGCTTCTCCTGGTGGCCTTAAATTCCGTGGGAGCTTACCTTCCGTGTCACTCTCTGGAGTGAGAAGCGTTGTGGCATCTGTCGTCTGAATTACAAGGAAAGGCTGTACTCTTGGACAGAGTTCATAGGTAGGCTGTAGCTTGTTAGCCTATGCTGGAGTGGACGTGATGCGTGAAACACATCTGAGGGTACCTCTTTATTATGTTCCTGTTCCTCCATATAGGGTATCGTCGTATCAGGAAGAGAAGGCACAGGTGTGGTCAGGTCCGTTTGATAGGAATAGTAGGTCCCTCCTGAATTGTTAGAAGAGTTTCTGCTCAAATCGTGAGAGATGCCGGCAAAAGTATGGCGATAATTGAACGATCTATCAATGTCCCAGTCGGGCGACTCGTCCCGATATTGGTTCACTGCATCGGATAGCTGAACAGGAAAAATAATTTGTTGTTGCTGTGATTGTTCGATGTTGCTGGGGGGAAGCGATTGGTGGTCAATAAGACTCTTCTCATTACTGCAAACTGTCACCAAGTAGTCTATCGCGGATCAGGTCTTAGGCCTCACTGCTGTTCGTGATGCTTTTGCAAGGGATTCGGGCTCCGAAAAAGTTCGTCGTGGCTCAGAACACAATACCGATTTTGATGCCGTCTGATAGTGTTGAGCTCTTTTGCACGTATGATACCCATGCATAGGCACATAGACATACCTCAGGCTATTGATCGTAGTATACGACTGGCAAGAGTAAGTTTACTGGACTCGCTGCAAGACAAGCTTTCATCGTGTGGAAGCGTGCGCCGTGCAAGGCACCGTGTGAGGGAAATGCTTCTAGAGAACGAGAAATGATAGATCCCCGCGTCGCCATGCACTGAAAAACAGCATCATAGCAGTACGTGCATGGAAATTTGCGTACCCGTCCGCAGTCACAGAAGTGAAACTTAGGCTCTTTCCCAGCCTTGCCAACTCGGCCGGTCTTGGTGCGCAACACCGAGCGGTCAGATGAAGCCGTCTTCAGACTGGCAGGCTTTTTTCTCTCTGAAATACGACTTGACCTGCGAACCATCCTCTCAACCACTGAGCGATCAGCAGGGCTCGACTGTGCGGCAGCGACATCATCTTGGTGAGTTGACATAACACCTAGCAATAATAAACAGATGCGCGAGGAACGATTTGGAGCACAAAAAGGTTCGGAAAGATCACGCTGGCGGCAGCTTTCTTATAGTCGCGAAAGTCTCAGCCTTGCACTGCCACTATCCGGTGAGATGTGGCGCGAGGTGCTCTCCAACGAAGGAGATTCGTAGCGGCTGAACACGAGAACAGGGCTTGGCACTCGCCGAGGTACCGTACCCGTAGATCTGATCAGCCTGCCATTGGTAGAAGCTGAGCATAACCCATAGTATGAATCGGAGTGTGACACCCGCAATACCGACCTCCACCAACGGGACCACGGACCATGAAACCCCCTGCGCGCAGCCTCTTGAATATCGATGCAGTACTCCCAGACTCCTTGAACCATTTTGGCCAACTTTGACAGATTGTCAAGCACGATAGCCACGAGCATCTCACACGTATGCCCAATAAACGAACCCCACACACGCGAAGGCATCACCACTCACAAAGCCCTCTCAAAACTGCGTACAGTACACGAATCCCTACACCATAACCAGCATTCCTTACCAAGTTTGACGATTCGATCACGGCTAGCCGCGCCATGACCGCAATCCCGCTGCCATTGCTACTACGTCACGCATGTCCGATGAATCCACGACAAAGCCAAATGGACAGTATGGCAGGTACGTCCGGCAAGCACCCGGCGGGCTGCATGCACCTAGCCGGCTCGACATTCACAGACTACCACACACACAGCCTGGATAGCCCGTACATGAAACAAACAGCAATAGACAAATTAGCTACAAGCAGACACCTAAGCTGTATCCTGCGCCGGCACGCTAGCGTTCCCAATCCAGCCTAGCAGCTGCTTAAACAGCCTAGCCGGAGCGATCACAGTGAACGACACTGCAGCTCTGTTCACAACCAAGTCGATGAAGTACGAAAGAAGGGGCTGCGGTTGTTCGAGCTGCATCCGGATATGGGACTTGTCTCCTTGCTGCCTCTTGCCTACGGCGCTTGTGGGATTGCACTCTATTCCTCCAGCAACACACCTCTCGCAACATTAGGCTTTGCGTACGTCATGTGGACGGCAACGGTGAATGGGTCAGCTTATGCCTGACATGTTTCAGTCGATCATGAAGCCGCTTTGCGACACCTCGTGTTATCGGTGGGTGGGTAGAGCAGCGGTCGACATGACCATGCCGTGGGAGCGCCCGTAGCATGGGAGTGAGCGTCGCAGGTAGTATCTCGTCCAAATCCAAACAGTCAGCATACTTTTTTCGAGATGCGTACGGCTGAGGGTGAGCTTACCCAGGATGGCACCTACTCCGGCCTCGTATAGCCCCTGTCAGATCGGCGTACGCGCGAAGGAACTCCCTTTGCGCCCTCGAACGCACCCAAACTCCTCTCCTCCATCACATCACTCCTTGCCCTCGCCCACGGCCAGCCACGATGCCCGCGCCGCCGCCCCTTCCCACTCCCGGCACCCAAGCCTACCTCGCCCACCGCCGCGCCGACAAGCTGCCCACCCCGCCCGGCACGCGATCCGCCAGCCCCGCCGGCACCTACAACGCCCCCTTCCTCGCCCTTGGCCTCGGCGCCACAAACATGCTCGCCATGCTGTGGACGTTGTGCGCGGGACATGGCGCCGTCGGCGTCGAGCTGCGCGGCGACCCCTCCCTCGGCATCCACTGGAACGTCCGCGAGGCGCTGTACCACCAGCTCGGGCGCATCGACGCGCTGATGCTCGCGCGGTACGGCGAGGGCGGCGTTCCGACGCTGGCGGACGGGACGACGAGGATGCAGCTCGCGAAGCTGTTTTACAGCGCGGAGACGGTGGCCGGGGATGTCATTGCGGATAAGATCGTTGCGGGGCACGACGGCGAGAAGCATCTTGCGGGGCGGATCCGGCACGTGGAGTTTGTGGATGATAGGTGGAAGAAGGGCCGGCCGCGGCGCGTGGTGAGCGTGCTGGAGAGTCCAAAGATTCCAGGGGCGCCGTGTGAGAGGGAGATTGGAGGGAATATGCGGGAGGTGCTGGAGGGACCGAGCACGTGGCAGGCCGAGGCAAAGAGCGTGCTGTTGCTGTTGCGGCGGTATCTGGAGAAAGTGGAGGCGATGGATCTTGCGCGGGCGGAGACGTGCACCGGGTTCACGCCGCGGGTGAGGCTGTTCACGCAGCATCGGGTCGTAGAGGGTGCGGGGCAGGGTTTCGTGCACAGAGACGATGGGCGCATGCAGGTGCTGATTGAGGAGGTTACTGAGATCGAGTACAAGGGGGAGACGCGCCGTGTGCGCACGCCCGGGACGCAGACCATTGATTTGGGCGTGCCGAAACTGTTCTGCATCGCGCAGGGGTCCCGAAGCAGCGATGCCGGGCGGCTGGGCTTTGTGCAGGAGGACGTCCGCGTGGAGCGAGGTGTCGGCGCCAACAAGGAGAACGTGGTCGCGCAGGCAGACTACATTGCGGGGCTTTTGGAAATGCTCGTGGACGGGCGACTACGCAGGCGGATAGCCTCTGAGTTTGGTCCCGCTGGGGACGAGTACTGGGTGCGGCAGATCGCTGTCGGCCACGAGAACGATCCTGAAATCGGGTGGGTGCTGGTGCAAGTGCCCGACTTCATGGTTTTCTGTCCCGTTGCTGCCGGGCTCGTTCCCGCAGGTACATCATCCGATGCTCCGGAGTACTTTGCAGCCTACCAGCTGCTCATCTACGACTACTATATTTCGCAGGCGGCGTTGATCCTAGGCGTAGAAGAGGCCGAGCTAAGGCGCGTGCAGATGCTGTACGGGCCCAAGATATTCAGTCTTGTAGAAAAGATTGGCCGTGATGCGCGAGTCGCAACCAACGGCGTCGTTGCTGGGGATTCCTTTGGCAATGGGCATTTCCTGACCAGCGCGGGGGCCATGGCCGGCATGATCGGGCACGCGTACCGATTTCTGGGTTATTGGAAAGGTATAGCAGATGGCAAGAGCGATGCGGAATGCATTGCCACTCTGGCGGCTGGAATCAAGCGGGACACGGAAGATCTTCTAGAAGTCAGCGCGAAAGAATTTGACGAAGCGGTGCCTACAAATTTCGGAGTGGGCAGAGGGCAGAAGGTTGTCCGGGTGAGCAACGGCGGTGTTGAAGGAACGGCCATCGACAATTACGTCGACGCGGTTCCAAAGACGGGCACGAGAACCCGATACGAGCAGCTACCGCTGAATCCCAGCGACTGGCGGAGGCTGTTCGTGCGGAATGGGCGTGTGGTGTCGGACGCGCTTCCGCCGCTGAAGGCACATCATCCAGCCTTACAGAAGCAGTCTTTGCGGGCTATGATGTGATTGCATGGGTTTGTTAGGTTCACATTATTTCTCGAGAAAGAACATGGGCCTCGCTTCAGGCTCCTAAACAAAGTCGTCAGAACGTTTACTTTTGGCCAACGCGTCTCCCACTAAAGTCCAGGGGTTGATGAGCGAAGCCATGATGCTCACGGAGCTGTTTTTGAGTACTCTGTGATGACTGAGCTTGTGCATGAAGATGCGGCCGTACAAATGATCACGGGCCGCTGCAAACCCTTTCTAACCGATATGTGTGGAGGGTCTGATGGTGTATTCACTTGATTGGTGACGGTCGAGTCCGGGGTTGATGGTAACCCAATTAGTTAGTTGCGATTATAAGCGTTCTGGCAAGCTATTTCAAGGCCGCCAAATCACGCTTGGTCGCCCGGTTGGCCTAAACAGGTAGGCGAGTGGAAGTAACCGTGCAGAAGTATTACAGGGTGGATGTACTACTTGCGGCACAGCTTACGGCCTTCCTGCGCCAGTGGAGGCATAGTTTCGCAAAGATAGCATGGCGATGCTCGATTGTTCGACTGGTGTCTGAGCCGATGGCATCGCCAATCATGGTGGGAGGGGCTGTCGCATTGTCAAGAAACAAATAAGACCCTCGGCTATAGGTATTTGAAGCGCTGTTGCAACGATAAGGCATTGCTCGACCGTTGTTTGGTCGGAAATTTGCGTACAAAAGCACGTGGCCTCCTTCCTCATGGCGGAGGATTGGCGAAGGGTTGAGGGGCTGATCCTGGACTATAACGAGAACAGCGTTTCATGACAGTTGTCGTCCAGCGATTGTGTGGGTCCCTAGGAGACTTCCAGGGCCAGGTCGAGCACGTGACTGTCTTGGTGTGCAGTGAAGACGATGCGAGACCAAGGTGAGTGTTGTCGAGATGATTGCCTCTACTACCGGCGCAAATCCAGCACATGCATGTGCGACTGTGTTCGGTAGCGAGCACCCACGAATATAGGGCCCTAGACAGATGTGGCAGCTGCTTGATTATTCTGGAAGGTTGCTTGGATAAACTTCGCTGAGGGTACGGCCGCTAGCTCTAGGGAACCAGCCACAGTCGTCGTTGGCGCCAACAGGCCTCGGTTGGCAGTTAGCTGCAGGATATATCACCACTGCAGCGGCTCATGTTTGCAGACCTTGGGGAATCGGGGGCTAATGAGAGGGCTCGAGGGATCCGCAAGCCGGGTATCATCATGGTCCACTGCGAGTGTATTGCTGTCCTTGAGATAAGAGCTACGTTAAGATGAGGCAGGAATGCAGGGCGCACCCTTATCCGGTACAGGCTAGATGGGTGTGGCCCGTCAGCCCAACCGCGCACCAAGCTTCGTCAAGACATTTGCCGTCAAGCCACGCCGCACAGCGATCCCTGGCGGGAAGAAGGAGGACGCGCCGGGCGAGATAACGCGGATATCATGCCGTATCCATGCATCACGCGGACAGGTATGTTCTGGCACGCCAGCATTGCCTAGGCAGCTCGACGTCGCGTCAAGCCTTGTCAAGCTTCTGCTAGCCTTCACGAAATGAGCCTGGGCAGGGCTGGCTCCGGGCGCAGGCACTTGATTGCGGGCGAGTTGTCGGTGGTATCGCAGGCTAGTGGAAAGCGGGGAAGTGGTCGCGGCAAGGCTCACGCGAACTGGGTGAACGTGTTGGCGCCTTCCTATCTGGGCTAGACGTTATCTGTCCGCGGTGCTTAATTAATCACAAGCAATGCTAAGCCAACCACGGCGCTCGCAGGGAGCCAGGTCGCCGCCTCCATGACGCCCGCTATCACGACCGCTCGATACGAAGGAGCTCGCGGTGCGGTCGACCATCGCCGTGACGCAGCCATCGAGACGCGCTGATAGGAACACGTCGAACAATGTGGTTGATCCTCCAGTGAGCATGTCGTGTGCCCAAGCCCTGGCCAGCGCCACCGAGGTCCAGCGGCAACCCTCACGCTGGTTCCACGGCCCCCTTCGCTGGAACCGAGTAATCTGCTGCTGGAACCAATCCAAGGAATCGCAATGGGCCCGCCCGATACTAGATTCTCCATGCATGGCTTCTCGCTAGCACTGGAATTGAGACCCACCTCCGTTAGCCCCCATAGCGTGCACGTCCGTGCAGTGGTTATCGACGTGCCCTGGCGCCGTATACGTTGATAGATTGGCGCTGGTCCGACTACATAACCGGGGTCTCGTGCCCTCCGTGCCCGTTACTCGCCTGCGTGCAATCACTCGTCGCTCTTGCGCAACCCCGCGAGGATGGCGTCCAAAGCTTTCAGCAAGAGGCTTGGCTTCAAGAGAAGGAACACTGACCAGGAGCCCGTCACCGTGACCGAGCTCTCCCACATGGAGGGGGAGAGCTCCGGCGCCAGACCCATCGTCGCCGGCCATGGAGACGCCAGTTCGGTCATCGACGAGGTTGTCCGCGACATCAGCGAGACAGAGGCAAACCAGCGCCTCAATGCCTTTCGACAAGACCACAAGTGGGACCCCAACATGCCAGAAGAGGCTATCGACATGGTTGACGCCGTCACTGAAGCTCACGACCACAAAGGCGAGGCGCAGCTTGTCGGAGAAGTCATTGAGAACTCACCGTACCCCGAGGTAACCGCTTTGCACATTCGCATTCTGTCTGTTGCTGACGTTTCAGGTCCGCGCTGTGGTTCGAAACTACGATGAAGACGTACCCGCGGGCACACTGCGAGCATGGGTCCTGGGTCTTCTCATGACTACGATTTGCTCTTCCGTAAACGCCCTTTTTCTGTTGCGTTATCCCCTCATCTTCATTGGCCCATACGTGGTGCTCCTGCTCGCGTACCCACTGGGTATGGGTGCCGCCAAGTTCCTTCCTAACAAAGAGTTCAAAATCTTTGGACTCAAGGCCAATCTCAACCCCGGACCATTCAACACCAAGGAGCATGTCATCATCGTCGCCATGGCAAACGCTGCTTTCGGAGGTGGTGCTGGTTACTTTCTCGACACCGTGGTCTCGCTCAAGAAGTTTTACAAGTTCGACACCAGCCAATTTGGCTGGGGCTTCAACATCCTCTTCGCCCTATCCACGCAATGTCTGGGCTTCGGCTTGGCCGGTTCCGTCAGAAAATTTCTGGTCGAGCCTGCGGCTATGATCTGGCCGGGTGCTCTGGTCAATGTCGGTTTCATGTATGCTCTGCACAACCACGCCCCGAGCGATCCGGCAAAGACCAACGGTTGGTCCATCTCTCGTTACAAGATGTTCATGATTGTCATGGTTGGCTCCTTCATATGGCACTGGTTCCCGGATTTCATCATTCCCGCCTTCAGTTACTTTGCATGGGTTACCTGGATCAAGCCCGACAGCGTCATCGTCAACCAGCTTTTTGGACAGACCACTGGTATTGCTCTTGGATTCCCCTTCACAGGTTTCACTCTCGATTGGGCCCAGATTAACGGATTCTACAACAGCCCTTTAATCAGCCCTTGGCACGGTAAGCTTCCATGATCTGAGCGTACATCGAAAGATACTAACCAGATTTCTTCAGCACACGCCAACACGGCTTTCGGTGTCATTCTGTTCGTCTGGATCATCATCCCAGCTCTCCACTACTCCGGCGTCTGGTATTCCGACTACCTCCCGATCCTGCAAAACAGTATCCTCGATAACACCGGTGCCGTTTACAACACTTCCCGCATTCTCACCCCCGAGCACGTTGTGGACCCGGCTGCGTACGAGGCATACTCTCCTTTGTTCCTTTCCACGTCGTTTGCGCTCTCCTACGGCATGAACTTCGCCTCCATTGCCGCTCTTATCAGTCAGACCTATCTATTCCACGGTGCTGAGATCTGGCGCCGCTGGAAGTCATCCCGGGGCGAGCTCGATGACATCCACATGAAGATTATGCGCAAATACAAGCTGGTGCCTACCTGGTGGTACCTGATCCTCTTGGCCGTAATGATCGTGTTTGCCTTTGTCTCAGCTCTCTGCTTCCCGACCGAAATGGCCTGGTACTCGGTCGTCCTGTCTCTAATCATTGCGGCTACGTGGACCATCCCCATTGGTATCATCCAGGCGTTTACCAACATCCAACTCGGCCTCAACGTCTTCACCGAGTTCATCATCGGTTACGTCCAGCCCGGCCACCCCATCGCCATGATGATGTTCAAGACCTTTGGCTATATCGTCATGACGCAGGCGCTGTACTTCTGCCAGGACTTGAAGCTCGGCCACTACATGCACGTGCCGCAGCGGTCGCTCTTCTCCGCCCAGCTCGTCGCCACCGTGTGGTCGTGTCTGTGCCAGCTCGCTACCGTGCAGTGGGCCATGGGCGCCATCAAGAACGTCTGCACAAAGGAGGCCGCGGGCTTCTTCACCTGCAACTACGTCAAGACTTTCTACAACGCGTCCGTCATCTGGGGCGCCATCGGCCCCAAGCACATCTTCTCCGGCGACGCCGTCTACAAGAACCTGCAGTACTTCTGGCTTGTCGGCATCGCCGCGCCTTTCCTGGTCTACGGCGCCGCTCGCATGTTCCCCCGCGTGAGCTGGGTCCGCAAGGCCAGCATGCCGCTCATCTTCGGCTCGCTCGGCTACGTACCCCCGTACTCGCCGATGAACATCGTAAGTCATCCCCTGACCCGTACCTTTTGCCTGTATGGAACAAGACAGATAACTGACTCCGCCATCCACAGCTCGCATGGTGCCTCTTCGGCTACGTCTTCAACAAGTACATCCGCAGCCGCTACCTCGGGTGGTGGATGCAGTACAACTACGTCACCTCCGCGGCGCTCGACGTCGGGCTCGCGCTGTGCGCCATCCTCCTCTTCTTCTGCGTCCAATTGCCCGGCGGCGCGATGCCCGATTACTGGGGCACGACCATCATCGGCCGGACGGTGGATGGCGCCGGTACGGCGGTGCGCAATGTGGTCGCGGATGGCGAGACCTTTGGGCCCAAGACATGGAAGTGGTAGGCGGCGGTTGGTCTGTGGGTGATATCTTGTGGAATAGCGAGTCCTGCCTGTGGCGATGTAATGATGCTGGAACGGTAGCTCCACGGGCATTCTGTTGGTGTGTATGTATAACGATCAATGGATGTGGTGTACTTCAGCTCCCAAAAACGACCCTTGCCACCACGTGTTCGGATAGCTTCTCGTTTCGGACAGTCCTACTCTTCGTCTCGGCACGTTCGGCCACGTGCTGTCGTGGTATATGTGCTCCTGGTGCGACGCGGAACCCAAGTTGCGATGCAAACCCGTTCCAGTGCCGGCTCCTCTCTTCCTTCTCAAGGCGATCGAACCTCACAATCTCTCTCTCTGAGAACAAAAGCAGCTCGACGTGTTTCCGCCAGGGATCGAGAGATGATGTTATTCATTGCAAGACGTTTCTTGCCGTGGAGTAGATGACATTTTCCGTCGTTGCTGTCTATTCTTGAGCCATTGAGCTAGATGAGGAAGCAGGTTCCCATCAAGGCATCGGTTTTGAGGAGTTGAGTTTGAGGTGCGTGTGTGGGACGGGAGGATGGAGCTACGCCTGCATGTCACGTGATGACAGGGCTACAAATCGACTGAACCTCGCTTTGACTTGAAGCTGATTATTATAAGCTTGGTCTCGGTGATGCGCCTTACGGCCGGGGATGGATTATAGTAGTTTCCGCCGCCCTGTGCGCAGGTGATGTTGGATTAATGAAGAAACGCGCTTAATTGTTGAACCGTCCATCTAGATTTGCTTTTCTGTTTCCTCGCCATAGATTAGGTCGTGTTCATTACTGAATACTGCCAATTGCGAACTACGACTGTGACTGCGAACGCCATATGATTGGTTGGATTGCGCCTGCTGCGTTTGCAGACGATCAGACTTCTGTTAGTGGTCCAATGCCCTGAGGCTGAGGCGCTGACCATCTACCGGTATGTCCGTGCACTGAGGCTACACTTAATACCACATGTGGAACACCCCAAGAGCTTAACTGCGTCGTCTGGAAGGCTTGAACAAATCAAACTGCATATCGAGACGTAAAGGCTCACAAGTGCTTCTATACTCCGAGCTGTACACTACGCTGAAATCGCGACGCCCTAGATGAGTAATATAGATATCTAGATCTCCTGCAGAGTTTCACTTCTTTATACCAAATTGCCTACCACGATCATTCCCGCGCATATCCTCCGCAATGAAGCTTCCACTCTACTCGACGAAAGAAGACACGGATGGTGAGAACACACCACACCATGCAGGACTCTTGAACTTTATCAAGCACAATCTAATGATTGTTGTCGCATTGATGTCGGGGCTGATCTGCATCTCGGGCACGACTATCTTCACTGTCTGGCTTAGCAGGCAGATCTTCCAGTGTCCGGACTGGGCAATCTCGTGCCATGTACCAGGCTATGTACGTGAGCTTATCCTGAATATTCTTATGAGCTCGCACTCGTAACCAGCAACATATTTTTGACCACTTCTTGCAGTATACATTCAAACCCGCCTTGCAATGGTACAAGGTTTGGCCACGGCAGTCTTCTCTATCGGAATGGCAGCCATCGCATACGCTGCACATACACTATCGGAACCTGCCCTGTGGTGCTTGCTCGCTGAACAACCCATGACTAGGCCAAGTGCAAAAATACCTGGATGCGAGCCAGGGCTCGATTCCATCTTCCCCCAAAGCCATCATCGCAGCCAGGACTTTCTCGTCGGCCGTTGTCTTACTCTGCACAGTCGTCGGTACTATAAAGCCTCTATCTGCCGCTCCACTAGTTGGTCTGGTGTATGACATTCATACCGTGTCCACATCATTCGAGAGCCAGTGTGTCCCTGGCGGCGGGATCGGACCTAGCTTCACTCAAGCGAATCCACCCAGAGAATCCACCCAAAAGCATATGAGCGACCGCACTCGATCTGTACACCTCTTGGCAATTAGTCATCACCCCTGAATCTCTGCCAGAGTATCGCGACTTTTTCATCAATCGCAGAGCGCATGCAGAACGAGGAATCATGAGCGTTTAGCTGTAGGAATGAAACAGCAGATTAGCTGTTTTGCATGGCAGCCTGAGAAGCCGATTAAAATAGGGACGTTCCTCTACTACAAGACCAACATGGGGCAGGGCCATGCTTCAACAGTCAAAGTACTACGCAGGACAAGACTCCATGTATGGGCCGACAATTACCGCTATCTCACCTCAACACATCCGATCGCTACGCTCGTCTTTGCAGCTTTCGACGGTAACATTGCTAGAGGCATAACCACCACAGATCTTCCCGATCAAGACGAAGACTAATTTCGTATCGGAAACGTCATAACAGTCGCGTGGAATTTCAATCTGGACATGCAAGATGATCATTTGCAAATCAGCCATTCTGATAGGAGCAACTCCGACCCAGTCCGGATGCAACTCTTGACCAATCTAATGGTCACGCAACCAAACAGCACCAAAGGAAACGCACAATACGATCCAATTACGAGGAAAGAAGACACCTTGAGCACGCTGGCTCTGTGGATGACCGTCGCACCAATAACAGTTGGCATCAACGCAGAAGGGACGCAACCACACTATGAATACCGTGCCGATTGGATACCAGCCCACCATACCTCATCTGCTCGCGGCGCCAACAACCAATGGACAGTACCGTACATTGAGAACTTCATACGCGTCCCCGTCGGTGCAGCCGTCCTCGGGGACGTTGTAAGCTGGCCCAGCAAACGGGGAGACGTCTCCATCACGTCCACGGTCTTCCAGTCGAAGCTGGACTCTAAGAAACCCAAGTTACTCGCGGTCCCGTCAGCCATCATTCTGATCTGTGCCTGGGTCCTAATCGTGTGTAACCTGCGATTGGCGACACTGAGCGAGGTCTGAAGAGCGCGCAGACTCCGACCATGCCCGAGGCGGCTGCTGACGACATGCAAACACCTGCTAAGCGCTCGAAGCTGGAGAAGCTTGCGGTGGATTTCAGCGTCACAGGAAGTGGGCGTTGGGGATTAGCGGTCTGCGGCAAACGCGAAGGGCTTCTTGAGAGGCATGACTGCAGTTCGCAAAGTGACCTGGGTTACGAAGGGTACAGACACTAACAAATGGAATATGGCTTGGTGCTTCTTCATGCAGCTCAAGGAAATTAGGACGCGTAACCCCTAATGACATGTTGTGCTTGCTACGTTGCTACTGTGATGTGACTCTGTCGTGGTTCTCCGCTCTATTCCGCTCTGAAGCGTCCTCTGCTTTGTCTAAACCGCACAGGGGCGCTGCCGCTGCGGCAGCAACATGCAGTTGATGAATCCCCGACTACTTTAGCTGAACTGCTCCACCACAGGGCCCAACACGTACAAATGTCATGCAATGCATACTAAAAGCCTGCCGGACCGAGTCAACATACGCTGGCATCACAATGCCCAACGTACACAATACAATACATGTCGACCCATCACAATATATAAGGGTATCTCTGCGCGTACAAACGGTAGCCACTCTCTTTGCAGGCGATGATTCCAGCCAGAACCAATACAATCATACAGCAAACGCTCCCTGCAACTTCGAGTCTGCAGCTCAGAAAAGTCAACTGCACGATGCCATCCCCAACTCAGAAGTTCCGACTAACATCCACCCCCGGCGCACTCCCCCTCCGCTCAGCCTCGTACTCGCCGCCTCCCCGCGCGCCCCACCCCAGCCTCGCAAAACTACTCTTCTTCCTCAACCCCAGTCCCCCGCCTAATCCCGCCGCCCTCTCTCCGTCGTTCTCGGCGCGCAGTTCCACACCGCTGCTCTTCCGCCGCACAATCCCGCCAACTAGATACCCCATCCTCTCGAGCGGATTCGGCTCCTCCGCGTACGGACTAATGGGCTGCACCACGCGGTCGATGTTGGTCTGGCGCGCGTGCAGCTCCGCCAGCGAATTGTGCCGGCCGGGCTGGGGCGGCAGGGCACAGGGTCCAGGCCGCGGCTTCATGGTGGAGCGGCGGGAAGTGGTGCTGCTGGAACGGGAGGCCGCTGTTGCGGCTGAGGTGCTGGAGGCAAGGGTGTAGTTTGATTTTGTGGACGAGGAGCGCGAAGGCGCGTAGATGGGACCTGGGGGCCCGGACCCTGGGCCTGCGAGGGTGGAAATTGCGCCGGTGGAGTAGGATGTCTTCAGTGGAAGGTGAGGAGATGGTGGCATGGGGGGCACTGGAGGGGCTGGGGAGAGTGGCCTGCTCGCATACGTCGCCGACCGGGGCGACGGAGGACAATGAGAGTATGATTTTGGGGTCCTGGGACGCTGGTGGCGGAAAGTAGGGCAGTGGCTCTCTGAGGGCGTAGTGGGCGTCAGTGGTTGGCCTGTCCCCGGGTGCATCAGCGGGCGGGATAGCACGGGATGGGCGTCAAGGCTGCTGAACATGTCTTCATAGCTGCCGGTGCCAAAGCGCGAGGATGTTCGTGGTGGGAATTCAGAGCCGCCGAAGGGCGGTGCTGGATAAGCAGGGTCCAATTGCTCATGGGGCATAGGTGTGGAGGATGTCGCGCGGGGGAGTGAAAAAATCCGGGGTCGTCCAGGCCAGATCAGATCCTCGACGCGATACGGTCCGATCCAGAGGCTCGGGAGGAAGTGTGGATGTGGTTATCGTACCGCAGAATCCTCAGAGGTCGCGCTCACGAAATCGGAACAATTCGGCCGAAAGTGGCAACTTTAATGCTAGCTTTTTGTTCGCGTTTGGCTAGCGATCCATCCTCCTTTTGGAGATGCACTAATCGGCCCGCAGCAGGCGGTTTGGGGGTCGCTTGAATTGCGGAGCAAAAGCGCACGCTTCAATTGGATGTTTTGCTCTGTTCTGCGATGTTTATCGATGTCGCGCATGCTAGCACAAACGCGATCTGAATGTTGACAACGTCTAACGGCACCCCCGAATACAAGAAACGTCAGAACAGGTCAATGGCAGCGGCCTGTAATGGCTGGCGTTGAGCTACGTCACGCGTAAACATTTCCTTCCTTCTCGTGAAGATGCTGCACCCCTGTAGATCCCCATTTAAGGTTCTCGTCTCGAGTGTGACGAATGACGACGAAGATTGCATAGCAACATGTCTGCCTGAGATTTGAAGGTCTCACAGGTGTACACATGAATATGTTGCTGCCACTTAAGTTGGTGGTCAGAGTATCCTACGCGTTGAGGCAGAAGGTCGGAAGTAGGCGAGGTCCTTATGCGGCTAGCGATTTGCTCCGCACTTATATCATGTGATAGACATCTGTGAGCAGAGTCAACCCATTTCATTCCATTAAAAGACCCCTACACAATCTTCCACTCCTCCGTTCTCCCACCCCCGTCGACATTCGCCCCAAAGACCACCAGCAACCCACATCCCGCCACCAATTCTTTTAACAAGCAACGTTCCACACAATCAGCACCCTCTCGGTCATACGCTGGGATATCCAGACTAGAATGCGGTATTATGGGACTATAGACAAATGAAATGACGAGAGTGTGCACAGACATGCAGATTCGAAAAATGTGTAGGACCATCATCGGGTTTACAGCAGACCACCACAAGAGCCGACTGAACAATAGAACGTGGGCATCTCACCAAAAAGCGAAGTGCAGATTGATCCTATGAGAATGAAACCTACTTCCACTTCGCCCACGCGACGGCCTCGCCGCCACAAACAATTCATGAACCACCGAGGATCAAGGCACTAACAAGCAGAGCGAAAAGTGTGCGTGATAGTCGTAGATATCAAAGCCGGATGTACCATCGGAGTCGTGGAGTGACCAGCGGAAATAAATTTACTTGTGATGTGCGGTCTTTGACATGACTTCTCCAAGCCATGTGTGTACAGCTTGATCATTAAGTGGGTGGAATTAAGCACTGGAGAATTTGAAATGATGCTGATTGCCACTGAACAGCTCGATGAGATAGTACGAGAAGCCACAACAGACTAGGAGGCAGCTTCATTAGTGCGCTGGTGGATTCGCTGACACAAGTAGTGCCACTCGCCCTTGCAAGAGCGCAGCAATGGTATCTAGGGAATTCCTTGGCATACAGACGTTGTTCTTTCTCAGTTAGACCGTTGTCGATTCCACACTGGGACTTGTGTTCCCTCGTGATTCTCATAGGTGGCGTCCCTCGTAGTCCTTAAAATGGACAACCAACTCGGTACTTCTGGGAGGCCTTGTCCATCTCTGCACTTCGGTTTCCGAAACTGTGATGATACAGATACTGGACAACATCTCCAGCAGGTAGCTCAAATGGTGTGGGTGCGCTTTTGGGCCTGATCGAGGTACCCGGCTGCTCATGGTTGCGATACCGGAAATGCAGCGGCCACAGACGGGCGCGTATGCTGCACATCCCCGTGTATCGGAACATGAGCTGCTGAAGCCTCGTTCTGTAAGCGTCTAGACCAATGGGATGACTCGAGGCCGTCGTAGCACCTGTGTGTCTGGAGGAGTATCAGTAAAATGGGGAGAAGATGGGCTGTGACGGTTGGGCATAGAGATTGCACATGTTGAGTAATAGAGTGAAGGAGCGACCTCGCTGCAGAGAAAGTGCGACAACCAGTCACCGCGTAATACATTATCGTATGCTTAGATGCCCGTCTCTTGAAAAATGATCCATTCACGCATGCGGATATATGGCAACTGTGTCCCATTAAACGCCTGCAATGCAACTCCTCCACGATCCGCGAGTGGTCACAAATGAGCACAACGCCATTAAAATCTGGAACGATGTCAGCAATGCACGCAGGTTATTCGTCCTAGATAGGGGACTCACCGTATCTCATAATTACCCGCCCTGGTCATGTATCGCACCCACTTCACGCTGCTGTAGTTACTTTTCTCAAACACCTTCAGATACCGCACCAGCAGCCCGGAACTCGTGAACATTAGCAGCGAAAAGCTCAGATTCAGCGGCGGCCTTGACCACGCTTTCTGGTTCGTCATGCTGGTCAGACTGGCTTCCGCGCTCAACACGAATTCGCTTTGTCCAGTAAACCGCGGGATCTTCCAGACAATGTTGTTGTGTTCCGGCTCGTACTTGGCTTTGCCCTGCGATGTCCGCTCCGTGATGCGCGCTGTGTTCAGAGGTGTAGGTATCCGCACGACCACGTTCGTTGCAAACAGCTTCGATCCGTAGTTGGCGCGAATCGCTATGCTGTATTCCACCTTTGTCTTTCCGACCTCGTTCACGATGGCGTGCACCTTGAAGGGCAGATTGACGTTCTCGGTCGCCCGGTATCGCATCAGTTCGAACTCGCCATCCGGAGGGATGAAGGATATTATCCTGTCCGCGTCGAACTTCCCAAGCTTCACGCACTGGTGGAACTGGCAGTCTTCCAAAGACACGCTTCCGGCTGCTGCTCTTGTCGCCTTCGCGCCCGCCTTGTTTCCAGAAGGCCCTTGCAAGTTGTCGTCACCCAGTGTTAACCGGTCGTTAAGTCCAAACTTGCACTCTGGAGTGCCCGAGAGGTATGCGCGCATGATAATCTGGCCATTGACGTCTGCTCGTAGCACAGTTCCCGTCGCCGACATCAGCAAATTTACGTCTTCAATAACGTCTACGAAGGCTTCGTTCTTGCGGTACTTGATGTCGTTACGCCGCCAGGAAGTTGCACCAGTCGCTTGCATGGTAATCTTCGATGAGTCCTCCTGCAGTTCAATTAGCATCCACAACGGACGCGTTCTCGCAGCGCGCATACCATCGCTCTTTCCGATTTAACCCCCTCAGTTGTGATATACATCTTCAGCGTATCCGTCTCGGTGTTCTGCGGGTACCCAAAGTCCAGAATCTCATCAAGCAGCTCATACACCAGCACAAAGTTGTTCTTAACAGCTTCCTCATCGAATTTGCCAAAGTACGCCTTCCCCAGCCCAATCAACCGGTATATGAACTCGAAGACCAGCGCCGCATTCGCATTGCTTTTGGTGACGGCGACCAAGTAGATGTTCTCGTGCTTGACATGGCTGAAAGTGGTGGACCCAAGTGTGAGAATCGGCGAGCGCACTTGTGCATTCGATATTACTTGGATGCGGAAGACGTCGGCGAGGCGGGGGCGGCAGTCGTTGCGGAAGGCGCGAAAGATGAGGTTTTCGCCCTTTTGGTTGAATATAAGGATGCCGGAGAGCATGGCGGAGGCGACGGGCAGACTATTCGACGGCGAAGAAGTGGGCGTCCCAACTGCGCGTGAGGGATATCGTTCACGGCGGCGTGGGGAAGGAGCAGAAGCTTGGACCACCGCCAAGCTCGCTCTATCAGGGGTTCAACCCCAAACCCATGGTTCGCAGAACACCAACCACCAATTCCGAACACAGTTCGAGTAATGCAAGCAAACGTAGTGCATGATCCTTAGCAGGTAGTGAATCTAAAGCTCCTTAAATGGAAGGTGTCTGTGTAGACTGCGTGCTACTTCCTTCCCATCGTCAACTGCGTTCATTAGGTGTGCTGTTACCTATGGTAGTTGATCATCCTTGATCAATCAACATGTCATCCGCGGTGCGTTCTTCTGAGCACTGCAAATCCCTTACTACAGTTCGCGAGAATCAGCCTTCGCCACCCGGGACAGCGATATCGCCAACCACTTTGACGAAGAGTTTCAACATCGCGCGACCTCAAGAGCAACGGAAGATACCTCTCGAGCAGGAGATGCTTTCCTCTGGAAGCTCAGGAATTGGCGCACTCTCGACACTGACCCGGAGAATCGTTTCGTACGATACTCGAATATGTTAACCATTTCGATCACAAGCCCGCATTTACCGACACACAACCAAACGAAGGATGTTGGCTACCTATGCTGTACCCACTCCAGCACTACTCTCTTGGCGGTCTCTCCATCAAGAACAACTGCAATCACCGAACGTCTGAACGAGCGATACCCAGCCACGGGTGTGGTAAACTTAAACGCCGAACGTGCGTATTGTCACACAGGAGATCTCAGAAGTATGTTGGAGATAACCGTTGGGTCGGAGATCGACAGGAACCACAGATCGGCAAATGGGCAGAAGGCGTTCTGACTGAACATGCTCTGCGCTGCTGGCCAATGTGACGACGGGACCCCGACCTTCGCGAAGAATAGAATCTACGCGCCTGTTTCAGGACCAAAGTAACGAGACTGCGAAGGCATCGACGACCACGTATAATCTAATTAGCCCCGTCGACATTTCATAGACAGTGCCAGGCCGAAGCCTTGATGGAGTAATTACCCAAAGAGAAGCACGAGAACAATGGTGCCGGCCGAAAACCGAATTCTAGTTGCATTGATATGGACAACAATATCTTACTGAAGGCAGCTAACGAGGCAATAACAGGCAGCACAGAGCATGTCGTACAACCGGAAGCGCTTATCGTTAACACGCAAGCCAGGCGCATTCCCCTCACAGTGAGCGGGAGGAACGCTTTGGACGAGGAGCACCACCTGTTTCGAAAGTTGGCTCAGAAATATTGATGATTGCCTCACGATTGGCAGTTCGTGAGGAGAGACAGAGATCGGAACAAAGTTGACACAAGCACCAGTTGTTGATATCATAGAATGCAGGACGTTTTCCAGCCATCAAATTACTTTGGCCCAATGCCAAGCTCTGCTGACACTCGTTTGGAACATTGCAACCAGAGACTAGCTACGCAAGACGGAGTAATTTGAGAAAAGGAGCAGCTTAGACGCCTAGTCCATCGCGAGGACTAGTGTCCCCCCATCAATCGCCGTTGACGAATGAGATGACCTTACATCGGCAAAGGGTAAAGAAGGATGCTTGGTTGCCCGGTGTTCACTGACGATTCTCGTGTATTACGCGTCAGGTCGTTGACTTGGACCGAAGACACTGCATCGAGAGGTGATGAAGGTCACGGGGAGTATCATGTCTGTACGCTTGGGTCTCGATCCTATGCGTGAATTCTGTGATGGGAACGCCGTGGTCATAGGAAGTATCAAACTTGGAAGTCGTCGTCTCCTACTTCTGTCCTGCCGAGCGACTCGGCATTGCATCGCCGAGATTGTTCGGGTCTCGTGACACATCCCATCATCTGGCTACCTAGGTATGCATAAACTGCCCTTCACACATTCAGGCTTTGCAAAGTGGAAAACGCAATACGTACCACAATGACCATTTTTCCTATGGAAGAGCTCCACGAGTATACTTTCCGGAGCAGCTTCCGGTTTTCTTTTTTGGGCAAGTGCGCCGTTTGCATTGTGAGCCGTTCTCCAGCCACGACAGGTCGTCATGCACTCCACAAACCCCTAAAGGCGCAGCACCCTAGAATTACCGTCCCTGCCTAGACTCCCCAGTAAAGCTTGAACGCCAGCGCGTCGAAGCTTCTCCAGCCTCAGGGGCGTGTTTCGGCGTGCTTGCGTCGTCGGCGCCGCGACGCGCAAGCGTGTGGAGTCTCGGCCTATCCCGCAACGCCTCGCCGCGAAACGAAACATGCCCATCGGCCAATCCTTACCGGACAGACGCCATTGAGGCTCTGCGTGATGAAACTTGCGATGGATGGCAGTGGCCGGTGACTTGAAACGCTGTACGCAAGCGGGAGATGGAGAGTCGTGGCCTCGGGGCTGATCACGCTGGCGCTTGCTTTCGCCGCGTCATTGTGGACGAGGGCGATGGATGTCGTACATTCTTTGAAGAGTTGGGGTGGTATAAAGATGAGAATAGTGAGCTCGTGAAATCACCATCACTCACTTCGATCACCATCTTCCTATCTACATCTCTTCCTCACTTCCTTACTTCGTCTACTTCAACTGCTTCGTGGTTTTGACAACCTCCTTTCACTTGCCTTCATTTCTCAAATCATTGTTCCGTCTCTGTCAAGTCGATTTCAGCACGCAAGCAAAGCTTCCTCCTCAATTGTTCATCATGGTTAACTTCAACCGCCTCGCCTACGCCCTGGCCATCGCCAGCTACGCCTCTGCTCAATCTTTCGGAGGCCCTGCTCCTAGTGGACCTCCTCCCAGCGGTCTTGCACCGTACGTTCGATTTTTGGAAACACCATCGTGCAATCATTAATGTAAATCTAGATCCGGCGCTCCACCTTCAGGTCTACCCTCCGCTGCCAGGCCCACCGGCCCGCCACCTTCAGGTGCTCCGCCAGCCCCATCCCGCGCCGCGAAGCGCCGTGCTCGTCGCCAAAACGTGTCTGGCCTTCCTCCTCCACCGAGCGGGACTGAGCGCCCTACTGGACCTCCTCTTTCGGGGACTCCTCCGTAAGTTCTTCTACCCCAGCTATACACAATAGTCTTGGGACTCACGGAACATAGTCCACGTCCTTCTGGAACTGGCAGGCCCACAGGCCC
>NW_017253361.1:0-157552 GCF_001642045.1 Paraphaeosphaeria sporulosa | reverse complement strand
CCTTCTGGAACTGGCAGGCCCACAGGCCCTCCTCCATCGGGTGCGCCTCCAGCTCCGTCTGATGCTGCGCAGAATGCGCGCCGTCAGGCATCTGACCTTCCCCCGCCGCCCAGCGGAACTGAGCGCCCCACCGGACCGCCTCCTTCGGGAACTCCTCTGTAAGTGACTCCAATGAATGCAACGTTATACACTTCGCCCTAACGCAGTATCAGCCCTCCACCATCTGCTATCATCTCAGGTGTGAAGCCCACTGGTCCCCCTCCGTCAGGATCTCCTCCCGCGCCATCGAATGCAGCAAACAACAATGCCCGCCGCCAGGACGCCTCTGCCCCCTCGCTGCCGTCAGGATCGCCTCCATCCAAGCCTTCTGGTGCTCGTCCGTAAGTGGCTCTCCCTTATGATTAAAGTCTTCAGTGCTGACAAGATACAGCTCTGGTCCACCACCCTCAGGAGCTCCGACCGCCTTCCCATCTGGACCGGCACCTACGGGTCCTATTCCCACCGACTTGCCTGCTGCGCCTTCGGGCTTTGTAACTAGCATCCGCGGCTAGATAGTCGATGGATCTCGCGACCGCGCTCTCCAACAGCCGTTGGAAGGATTCGATTAAGCGTGGAGCGCAGCCAGCGGCATCAAGCATCCATCAGAGACGTGAGAGCAGTATTCAGGTTGCACTCTAGTTCTGCTACTTCAGCACCCGGTATTTCCTTACTATCCACCTGTTTTTCCTTTCCATTGTCATTCCCACTGTTACACTCATTTGCTTGGCGTTTCCAATCTTGCTTTTGAATTCGCATGGATAGAGCGGTAAATACATGTATATATGCACTGGCTCTAGGGCCGCTCGAATGTGAATATTCTCGAGAGAAATATGCTGCATTCCCGTGTGATGTGGTACTTTCACCTTGCAAAGCTTATTTTTAGGAACTCGGGGAAAGCATTTTGATGGTATTCATGGATCTGGGAAGTGTGCTCAAAGGTGCTAATAACATCAGAAGACGGGACTAGTATGTGATGCTGTGGGTCTTGAAGTTAGGCTCGTCTGGTATAGGACGACCGGAATGCAGTGGCTAGCAGTTATCAATAGACTTTCATGGCTGTGAAATCTTAGGATATGTAACGGAGTACAAGTTTTGTAACCATACTATGCAGCGAGTGTATACAGGATAGTACAGGATGTGGTGTACTCTAGGTAGGGCCCAATGTTGTGTGTCAGCTTCGGTGGAAGCAAGTCCTTGATGGTAGATCTGCTCGGCAACAAAAAATATTTGTGGGCATGTGGTGTAGATGCATTGTGGCGGCATCGACTTCGACTTTGGTGTTAGAGAGGGCAGTTGCCGCTAGAGACAAGGAAAGAAACAGAAGGTGTGCACTAGCGATGAAAGGTGTCCCGCCCCACCCCAAAACTCCACCACTCTTCCATCCACACTAATCACGACTTGCGACTCGAGTACCAGCGCTTGACAAGCGAACCTTGCCAGAAGAAATTCCCCTTTCGGCAATATTGCTCGTACAAGTAGCAGGGATCTTTCGTGCGGCTCTTATCTGCCTTACCCCATGTCTACACCGAGCCTACTCACCCGACGATCCCCCTCACCTAGGGACGCTAAAAACCGGAGAAGCGCCCCCATACGGCATCCCGGATGAGGAACACTGACCCGCACCTCACCGCCCAGCCGCGACGTCACGGTATGAATGTAACCTGACCGCACGCTCACCCTGCTTTCTGTAATCTAGTTTGCCAACGATGTGACGAAGATCAGCTATCGGACGCGTCGGCAATCTTCTACCGAAGGGCCAATTCTTCCTGAGGAGTGGGATTCAAGCTTCAAAAAGCGATCGTCGCCCTACAACAGCCATGGCGAGGACCTCACGGCGGCAGGAAAGAGGACACCATGCGCACGTGGTTTCTTGCAGTTGCAACGTCCGCTAGCTATGGCGCTGTCGCACGCTCAATTCCTTTGGATCTGGACGCCCACTTTAATAACCAGGGCTTTGGCACCTATCCTGGAGAGTCCGCGTTCAATGCGCTGAACGAGTCGTACCCGGCCTTCACATCGTATCAGCACGGCAACGAGACGTTCGTCTCGGGCTCCGGCATTCAGTACGTTGCGCCTGGTTACCGCGGAGCTTCGACACCGGACAACATCATCTGCGCTGGCCAAAGGATTGCTCTGGAGAAGCCCAGGAGGGCATTTGCATTTTCAATACTGCATTCGAGCGATGTGAGGAAGAAGACGATCTTGGGGAACATTACGTTTACATATAGTGACAATTCGACGTCTACGGCAGAGCTGCGCAGCGAGCCGTGGTGGGCCTTCCTCGCCATCAACAGGGGCGACATAGTATATGACAAGTTCTACACTCACAATACGACGAATTTCAACAGCAGTCATATCTTCGAGCTCGAGGCTGCCTTGGCGCCGGGCAAGGAGTTGGCGGCGATTACGCTGCCGAATACCACGAATGCAACAACCGGAAGGATCCATGTGTTTGCTGCATCGCTCTGGGAGAGCGACGGGCCGAGCGTGGGCGTGCAAAGCGTAAAGCCGACGCAGAAGTGGATTGGAGATGGGGACGCGAGGAGTCAGGTCGTCGAGGTGATTGTGAATAATGGTGGAATGGAATGCGTGCATGGAGAGGGACTGACAGTGTCTATCAAAGGGAACGACGTCAAAACGATAGAGCCCGGACGCATCAGGAGGCTCTGTCCCGGGGACCAGAAAAGCGTACAGGTTTCTGTGACCGGCTCCGGAGCCTGTGCCGTCGACGTATCCCTCCTCTACCAGAATACCACCACAACCCACACATTCTCCGACCTCACCTTCGGTCTCACAAACTGGACCGACGCCAATCTCGCGGCCCACGAGTCCCCGCAGTGGTTCGATGACGCAAAGTTCGGCATCTTCATCCACTGGGGCCCCTACGCCGTCCCCGCCTGGGGCAACTCTACGCCCTACGAGTCGTACGCTGAGTGGTTTTGGTGGTACACCACACACCCGTTGGGCGACAAGAGCGGCTTTAGGGACTACCGCCTGCGCACGTACGGCCCGGATCTCAACTACGACGACTTCTTCGCCAACTTCACTGCCGCGCAGTACGACCCCAAGGACTGGGTCGACATGATTGCCGACGCAGGAGCTAAATACTTCGTCATCACAACCAAGCACCACGATGGCTTTGCCATGTTCGACGCAGGCAACACCACAAACCGCACGAGCTTGCACTACGGTCCGCGGCGGGACGTCGTCCGCGAGCTCTTCGACGCCGCGAAAACGTACCAGCCATCGCTCAAGCGCGGGACCTACTTCAGTCTGCCAGAGTGGTTCAACCCCGCCTGGGGCCCGTACGGCTTTGCGCAGTACGGGCCCGAGAACCCCGGCGGGACCACGCACCCGGGCATCATCGCACGCAACCCCTTCACCAACGCCACCGAGCCGTACACGGGCTTCATCCCCGTGGACGACTTCGTACAGGATGTGATGACGCCCCAGATGGAGATGCTGGCCTACGCCTACGACACCGAGATGCTGTGGTGCGACGCGGGCGCCGCCAACGGGACCGCGGCCTTTGCGCGCCAGTGGTGGAACTGGGCGCGCGAGGCGCAGGGCCGCGATGTGGCGATCAACTCGCGCTGCGGCACGGCCCTCGTGAACGACTTCGACACGCCCGAGTACGCGACGTTCAGCACCGCGCAGCGCAGGAAGTGGGAGAGCAACATGGGCATGGATCCGTTCAGCTACGGGTACAACCGCGCGACGCCAGACGACGAGTACATGAATGCCACGACGCTGGTCACCACGCTCGTCGACATGGTCAGCAAGAACGGCAACCTGCTGCTGAACATTGGACCGCGTGCCGACGGGACGATCCCGCAGCCTGAAATCGATGCCCTGCGCGAGGCGGGTGTCTGGATTGCCGCGCACGAGGAAGCCGTGTTCAACACGACGTACTGGTTCCAGAAGGCCGAGGTCAGGGATGAGAAGGTCAATGTGAGGTTCACGCAGACGGACGACGCGCTGTATGTTACGAGTCTGGAGGAGCCCGTGGGCGGGGTGCTCGAGGTACGGGCTCCGGTTCCCATACTGGAGGGGGATCAGGTCAGTTTGCTTGGGGTGGAGGACGGGGAAGCGCTCGAGTGGAGCTTTGATGGCGACGTCTTCAGGGTCGTGCTCGGCGATGCTCTGGTCCGGCGCGGGAAACATGCTTGGGTCGTCAAGGTCGAGTACGTGGTTTGATGTAGTTGGGCGGACGGGCCTGCGCGTCTATCTACGGTACTCTACGAATGAACTTCTCTTCCATGCGAGAAAGGTATGGAACCGCTCCGCCGCATCCCCTGACTACTGTCCCCCAGTGAACATGCTCCAGCCCACCGCCTACCCACCATCCCTAAGAAACGGACGACGCTGTACATTACGATCTTGTGGAGCCCGAAGGCGGGAAGCTGGAGGTGCGGGCGCTGGAGCCGGTGTTGCTGGGGGATACGGTGCGATTGCTTGGGTTGGAGGATGGAGACAGTGCGGAGTGGGGGTTGGACGGGGAGGTGTACACCATTGTGGCGGGTGAGAGCGTTGCACAAAGCAGGACGCAACGCGTGGGTGTTCAAGGTCTCGCACGTGGCCTGGGAACGAGCGACGGGTCTCAACAGGCCTGCCATAGGGGCTAGATTACAAGAAGCTCATTCTGTGTCCACTCACGCTCTCCTACATTTGTGAAATTTCCGCAGCAGACGTCGGCGTGGATGTTCACGCACAGTGGATTCCCAATTTCGGTTCGGCCTCTGTGCTGCACGTACTGAGGTGCTGTGCCGTCTTGATATTGATGTGATAGTATAGACATTACACTGCGCAGCCGCTGCCCCGCCCTACTCCTGCTGCGACATGTGCGTCGGGAGATTGTACCCCGTGTAATCGATGTGCACAAACGCGCGGTCGACATAGGGCACACTTTCTGAATCTCGTTAGCGCCGAACCGCTGAGCCCACTCCGCCAACAGAGAGAAAGGAGCGCAACTTACCAAGCACGTACTGCAGACTCTCGCCCAAATCATGGCTATCCCGCAGACTAAGACTTTCATCCACCACAATATCGACTTCCACATTCAGCTTGTCCCCCGCGTGATACGCGCTCAGGCCCTGGATCTGCTTGATCGTCTTTGCGAACCGCATCGTCAGGTACAGCAGGATGTTGCGCTCGTCGGCGGTCGCGGCCGCGCCTGTGAGATTGCGGATGTGCGTGGCGGACGTGCGGGACCAGTTGATGATGACGAAGAGGGAGAGGAGGACGGCGCCGAGCGGATCGAGCCACCATATCTTCGCGTAGAAGCCTACCAGCGGAAACAAGATGCTGAAGAAGTTGAAGACGACGTCGGTCTCTGCGTCTTGCGCGAGGGCTTGGACGCTCGAGTTGCGGATGAGGCGGCACCAGAGCCAGCAGCCGCCTTTTACGATGACGGTGGACGCCATGATGGCGATGGCGGGAATGCTGAGCTCGACGATGGCGCGGTCGTCACCTGTTAGTCGGGAGAAGGCCTCGATGAGGACTTGGAAGAAGGATGTTATCATGATGACGCTGAAGACCAGCACGCCAATGGGCTCGAGGCGGCGGCGGCCGACGGGGTACGCGTATTTGTCCTGCGGGCGGGTGATGATCCAGGAGGTGACCCCGACGATGGCAGTGGAGAGGAAGTCCAGCGCTGCGTCGACGAGAGAGGCGACGACGGAGAGGGAGGACGTCATGACGGTGGCGATGATTTTGAGGATAAGCAGGATGGCGTTGGCGGCGAGATTGACGTAGAGGGCGACCTTGACGATGGGGGACTCGGTGTCTTCGTCTTCTTGGGGGACCCAGTCGGGCATGCTCTTGCCGAGGGACTCGACGTCTTCTTCTTCATCGTGCGTGTCCGAGCGCAGGAGAGGCGTCTGCTCGTCGGCCGTGGGCACCTTGTACAGGTTCTTGGGCGTGCGCTTGAGCTTGACTTGCGAGGCGCTGCCGTTCTGGGTGTTCTGGGTTGTCGCGCTGGTCGGGTTCGTGCTGTTGTCGCTGTAGCTCGCGGGGGTGTGCGCGGCGGGCGTGGAAGGGAACGAGGGCGACTCCTCGGTGATGGTGGTTGGGATGTTGACATTGCCGGACTCTAGATGGCTGTACTCTTGGATGAGATGGTGCGGGAGCGACGAGTCGAGCAGGCGGTCGATGTAGTCGTAGTTTTGAATGAGGTAGT
The DNA here is from genome assembly GCF_001642045.1 of Paraphaeosphaeria sporulosa. Taxonomy (NCBI): domain Eukaryota; kingdom Fungi; phylum Ascomycota; class Dothideomycetes; order Pleosporales; family Didymosphaeriaceae; genus Paraphaeosphaeria; species Paraphaeosphaeria sporulosa. The sequence goes on along the minus strand of NW_017253361.1, from coordinate 151,335 downwards.
TGTTGCGCTCGTAGTACTTGCGCACCTTTTTGTTTTTGTGCTGCTTGAGCTCGTCCTCGGTCTTGAAGTAGCGCTCCCACTTGTACCGCGGGTTCGAGTTCCCGATCAACCGCTGGCTCCGCATCTGCGGCGTGTGCAGGGCGTGCGCGCCGATGCTCGCCCGTCGCTCCGAGGCGAGGTCCTGGGCGATGAGGCTGTGCCTGAACTCGTCGAAGTCGTCGTCGCTGGAGTCGCTCCCGCGTCGTCCCTTCCCGGATCGCGAGCTGCGCAACGTGGAAGGACGTCTCGAGATGAGGCTCTGTAGCTGCCCGCTGCGCGTCGACAAGACGCTCGCGTTGTCGGCTAGAGGGAGAAAGCCTCTGGCGCCGGCGAGGCGCGACAGGCTCGTGGATCGCGGGAGGCTGGACGGCGAGCTTTCGGGAGTCATGGTGAATGTGCAGCCTGGGGGGCCTTGGTTGCAATACGCTGCGGGAATGTGCAGTGGATCGTGTAGCGTGGTGTACCTCAGTTGACAGGATGCTGTATGCTCTGCTAGCAGCTCTTCAACGTCGGGTCAGATGGAAGACGGTCGCGCAAGAGTCGGACTGCGGTGCGGAACAGAGCAGCTGCACTTCCGGATGCCAAAGAGCGAGAAAAAAAACCCGACCGCTCGCGCTTCACATTCTTGTCGGGTGGTGGAGCAGCACTCTTCAAGAGCGTCGGCCGCACCTCTCTAGCTCCAAAGTGTTGCGCGCCGGGGACGTCACCGGCGCCATCCCTGCGCGCGTCATGGCTTCCTCGCTAGCGCCCGGATGGTCCATTGGCCGAAAATTTCGAGTCCACCGGATCTTGCCCACGACGATGCGTCCAAGGTTCGTCGGCGTAGCAGCTGCGGAGTGCGCGTTTCATGACGGATCAATTGCTGGAAACAGAACGCTCAGATGCGAGGCTCTGGATTCCATCACGTATTGTTAAAGAATCATCGGTCCTACTCAACACCGTGATCCGCGCGGACGCGTTCCGCTCGTGCATTAGCTGCGCTAACCTCTTCTGCGGCGCCTGGCCTCCCTGCGGATTACGGTAGAACGACATCGTTGTAACCACCGCGTACATTGCTCCTGACCACCTGTAATGCAGGGACCCTTGCGTCCCAGAAGAGTCCTTACGCCTGGGCGCAAAGTCATCTTAGAAACAATCACCACACGGTGAGCTCCTGCCCGAGTCCTATCTGCACGTCGCCTGGGTCGACTTTTCCTAGAGAGCACGGCGCCCATCTTGGATGTGCTCTATGCATACTCGGACAACGAGCCTTCAGCAGCTTCTGCGATGACGAGTCTCGCAATCGCCCGCTGGCCTGTAAGACCCCGCATAAAGGCGTCGATTGTCTCCGTCTTGAGAACGTAGTTCATGTTTGTGAGGGTTGCACCCCGTACCATAAGCTGCACATGGCTTCAACAACATGGAAAAGCACGACTGTGAACTGCGCATTCGGAAGAACGAATCGCCCCGGTAATAGGAACGGCTTCGACCCCACCAATCACGAGTAAAGTGAAGTAATGAATGATGATGCATAATCTACACGCTTGTCTCAATTTTGGCCGTTTCGAACCGTAGATGCCAGCACCCAGCTCGGGAGCATCCGAAACATGACAACCTGCAACGACACCAGAAATAATAGAACCAAGTACGCCTCAAATGCATCACCCGTTCCCCCCGATGCTCAAGTCTAAAGTAATCGTTTCTCGTGATACTTACCCCAGAAGCAGACTTCTATTTGTTAGACGGATACCAGAAGTCAGTTTGCGGGAAGAACTCCTCCTTGATGAGGCGCGGCGTCGTGAAGCGGAGCAGCGTGTTGGGGCTGCCCGCCTTGTCGTTTGTCCCCGAGGCCCTGCTGCCGCCGAAGCTCTGCTGGCCGATGAGTGCGGCCGTGGTCTTGCAGTCTGCACAGTGTTAGAACATGTCCACAGACAGGCGTGGTTGAGTGGCTTACTGATGTAAAAGTTTCCTGCCGAGTACCGCAGCGCATCCTCCGCCTCACGTATGGCCGCACGCGAATTGGCAAATACCGCACCAGTCAGCGCAAATCCGCCACCCGCCTGGTCCACCTTGTCGAGGATCGACGGCCACTGCGCATCAGGGTAGACATGTATCGCCAGCACAGGGCCAAAGATTTCGTAGTTGAAGAGCTTGTGGTCGGGCGAATCCGCGAGATATACGGTCGGCTTGACGTAGAAGCCTTCCGAATCGTCGTAGGTTCCACCGGCCACCAGCTTCAGCGAAGAGTCCTTGTTGCTTTCGTCGATGACGGCTTTGATCTTCTCGAACGAGTTGCGGTGGATCACGGGGCCCATAAAAGCGGCGAGGTCCTTGTGCGGGTTGCCCTGCGTGATGGTCTTCACGTCTGCGAGGAAGGCGTCGAGGAATTCCTTTGACCGCGATTCAGGGAGGTACAGGCGGGATGTGGCGGAGCACTTCTGGCCTTGGTACTCGAAAGACCCACGGATGGTGTGCTTAACGGCTGAAGGAATGTCGGCGGTTGGGTGGATGAGGGTGAAGTTCTTGCCAGAGGTCTCGCCAACCAGACGGGGGAACTCGCGGTAGGTGTGCTTGCCGATTTCCTGGCCGACCTTGGCTTGAAGTTGACGGAAAACATCCGAGGAGCCGACGAAGCCGAGACCAGCAAAGTCGCGGTGGTTCAGGATGACATCGTTGATCTCCTCTGGGTCGCCAGGGATGAATTGAATGACATCCGGAGGAAGACCGGCCTCGAGGAGGATCTCGTACACAATTTGACTGGCGTAGACGTTGGAGGGGGACGGCTTCCAGAGCACGACGTTGCCCATAATAGCAGGTCCAGAGATCAGGTTGCCACCGATGGCGGTGAAGTTGAAGGGCGATACAGCGTAGACGAAACCCTCAAGCGGTCGGTAATCCAGACGAGACCACATTCCGTCCGAACCGCGGTAGGGTTGCCTGCCTAGAAGTTCCGCAGCGTAGTTGGTGTTGAGACGGAAGAAGTCAGCCAACTCGGCAGCGGCATCGACCTCGCCCTGCCAGATGTTTTTGCCCTGACCAAGCATTGTCGCAGCAATGAGTTTGTAGCGGTACTTCCTGGAGACGAGCTCTGCAGCCTTGATGAAGATGGCAGCGCGATCCACGAAAGGGGTGTCTTGCCATGACTTCTTTGCCTTGAGGGCTGCATCAATGGCTGCGGAAACTTGCTCCTTGGAGGTCAAGGGATTGTTGGTGAAGATAGTCTTGTGCTCTGCGGGTAGTACCTGGTCCCATGACTTCGATGACTGCTGTGCGACACCGTTGATAAAGACGTTGGACTTGACTGGGATTTGACTCTGAAGCTCCTTCAGGGCCTTCTCAATCTCAGCCCGTTCAGGCGAGCCCTTCTCGTAGTTTGGGTTGGGCTCGTTCCGCTCCGGAGGAAGCTGGAATGGAACTGTGGCATTGGCTGTAGTCTTTGTGCGGATTTGGGTGGAGGGCCGGAGACGCAAAACGGCATTCCTCGAGGCAACAGGCCTTAATCGTAGAAGGAAGGTAGCCATGATGCGTGGGTATAGTGAGGGTCCATTGTGAGCAGCGCAGAGCCATTCAAGTATTCCATGGCTGGCCAGCGAATGCACTGCAAGCCGAAGTCGCAATGTCGGTTTCCCCCGGTACGAGTACGGCTTCTGAGCCGGTATGGAAAACACCCCTCATTCAATCGATTACTCTGCCCGCGTGAGGGATGGTGCGCTCCACGCGCTAAGCTGGTAGGATACGCATGCCTGCATACGCAGTCCGTGCGTGATCGGGAGGACAGCCGTAGCGCGCGGGATGTAAGCGAGCAGGTATGCGTGATTGTGGAGCATCGCATTCACCCCAACTGTCACCCTCCCGGGAGGCATGCCGAACATCGTCAAGGTCCACGATGGCTATGATAGCGGGTTGCGAGGCCTCGGGCGGCGACACGGATATTCGCGGTACCTGTAGAGATGTTAGCACTGACTGTTACCTTTTGTAGAGTGCCCCCAGTGTCGCCGCCCTCGAGTCCATCTGGTCTTGCTTCTTACGCTCGCCGTCACCGTCAAGCACCTTCATTGTCGATATCATGCCCAGTATCGTGCCTCCCAGTGGCGTTTGGTGCCCTGCCATCACCTTCTTCAATCCCGACACAGACGAGCTTGCACTTGATGCGCAGGCGCGGTACTTCCACTATCTATCGACAACCGGCCTCGCTGGGCTCGTTATCCTGGGTACGAATGCAGAGACGTTTCTCCTGACACGTGAGGAGCGCAAGGAGCTTGTCGTGACGGCAAGGCGTGCGGTCGGCCCGCGCTTTCCCCTCATGGCGGGCGTAAGTGGACATTCCACGCGCCAGGTTCTGCAGCACATCGCAGATGCAGCTGATGCTGGCGCCAACTCCGTGCTTCTCCTCCCGCCCGCTTACTACGGAGCTGCAACGACACCGCAGGTTATGGAAGCCTTCTATGATGACGTTGCCCGGAAGAGCCAATTGCCTATTGTCATCTACAACTTCCCGGGGGTGTGCAATGGCGTTGACCTCCAGTCCGACCTCATCGCCGCCTTGGCCCAGCGCCACTCCAACATCGTCGGTGTCAAGCTGACTTGCGGCTCTGTCGCCAAGATCACCCGCCTGGCGGCTGTCCTACCGAAGGAAAGCTTCGCAGTCTTCGGCGGCCAGTCTGATTTCATTCTAGGCGGCTTGACCTCTGGGTCCAGTGGCTGCATTGCAGCGTTCGCCAATGTGTTCCCTAGAACAATCTCGCAGATCTACAAGCTGCAGCAGCAGGGCCGGAACGATGAGGCCCTGGCCTTGCACCAGAAGGCCGCATTAGCGGAGCAGCCTATCAAGGCCGGCATTGCTGCGACCAAGTACGCGGCGGCGATGCACAGTGCCAGATACGCGGGAATCGACAACGCTGTGGCCCTGCTGAGACCGCGCAAACCTTACTTTGAGCCTGCTGCATCTGTCAAGGAGAAAGTTAAATCTACAATGGCTGAAGTGGCCGAGATCGAAGAGAGCCTAGGCTCCTACACGAAGCTCTCCGCTCGATTGTAGCGACCATGTCTTTCGCGTAATTTCCTTTTTCTACTTTTTTCGAACTCCTCCTCCCTGAGATACTTGCGATTTGTACAAGATTTAGATATTGAGCTATTCGAGTCGATTTGATAAAACTATACTAAATATTTCTTGTGTGTCGTACTATCATCTCCGGACTCCAGACTAGCGCACTTCAATGGCTGATAGTCCACTATCAAGCCGCAGCCATATCCGTATTGCGGGTCCATTGCCGTCACCCATCTACCTTTTCGCCGGGTCCGTCGCCGTCAATCCCCACATTTGATACTGTGCGGCTAACAAGCTGCTAATTACCAGGATCACTGCATCGGAGCACTTCCTGCCCACATTCATCCTTACTAGGTCGCCTCGAAGAGGCTAGCAGTACCAGACTTGGGTAAGATGTCATGTGCAAGAACCTGGCCAGCCCGTCCTTGGTGAAGGGCCCGGAAAGGTATGTATACAAGCCTAGGACCGCGCTGACCAGCGCTTCATCTCCACTCTTTCCACTCCATTTCCATCTCGTTACGATCCAATACTGTCCGTGCCCCAAGTCCTCGCAATGGAAGGTAGCAAGAGCGAGAAAGTCGTTCAAGTCTCGTCCACTGGGTCAGACCTCTACCCAGTTGAAACATCGAACGAGCAGAGGGTAGGCCATGTTGGCAACGCCGATGAACTCCAGCGACATTTGGGGAATCGTCAGCTGCAATTGATTGCTATCGGTAAGTTTGACCAAGCCATAACAAGAGCATTCGCAAACAACGGAGAGAAAGGCCCCGACTCAGGGGCAATTCGTGATGTGAGCTATGTATTAACATGTCTTAGGTGGATCGATCGGTACAGCAACCTTCGTGTCCATCTCTAGCGGTCTGCTCAAGGGCGGGCCCGGCTCTCTCTTTCTCGCTTACACCATCTATACCTGCATGTTGGGATTGGTCAACAACTGCCAAGCCGAAATGAGCTCTTACATGCCTGTCACTGGTGGTTTCATTCGCATGTCTGGTAAATGGGTCGACGAGGCTCTAGGGTTCATGATCGGTTGGAGTGAGTCGTATCTTTTCTGCGAACCAAATTGGTAATGCTAAACGACGGCAGACTTCTTCATCTACGAGGCTATTCTTGTACCCTTTGAGATCACCGCACTGAACCTTGTCCTATCCTACTGGCGCGACGACATACCCGTGGAAGCCGTCGTAGCAGCGTGCATCGTGCTATACTTCTGCATCAACGCCTTCGTCGTCAAGTGGTACGGAGAGTGCGAGTTCTGGCTTGCCCTAGGCAAGGTGTTCCTCCTTGGCATGCTCTTCTCCTTCACCTTCATCACAATGGTCGGCGGAAATCCCAAGAAGGACGCATATGGGTTCCGTTACTGGAAGAATCCGGGATCCTTCGCTGAACACATCACTACTGGTCCTTTAGGACGGTTTGAGGGCTTCCTTGGTGCCCTGTGGAGTGCAGCTTTTACCGTCGTTGGCCCCGAATATGTGTCCATGGTAGCCGGTGAGGTCAAGAGCCCACGAAAGTACCTCAAGCAGGCATTTAAGGCAACGTATGCGCGTTTCGGTCTGTTTTTCATCGGCAGCGCGCTCTGTGTCGGCATTGTCGTCCCCTACAACAACACAACCCTCGTCGAGATCTTCAGCGGCAAGGCCAGTGGCGCGGGCACGGCAGCAGCATCTCCGTATGTTATCGCTATGAACAGTACGTCCCCGACCAACGTCGCTCCCCCACACATATGGAACTGACAGCCTCTAGACCTGGGCATTGAAGGCCTCCCCCACGTCACCAACGCCCTCCTCGTAACGTCCATTTTCTCCGCCGGCAACGCCTACACCTACTACGGCACGCGCTCCCTCTACGGCCTAGCTATCGAGGGCCAAGCGCCCCGCTTCCTGCGCAAGTGCACAAAAGCCGGCGTCCCCATCTACTGCCTGTGCATTACGATCCTGTTCCCCTTTCTCGCGTTCCTCAACGCGTCCTCGGGCTCCTCCAAAGTCCTGACCTGGCTCACAAACATCATCACCGGCGCGCAGATCATCGATTACATAGTCATCTGCATCAACTTCATCTTCTTCTACCGCGCGTGCAAAGCGCAGGGTATCGACCGCCGCACGCTGCCCTACTTCGGGCGCTTCCAGCCCTGGTCGGCGTACATCCCGCTCGCATTCTTGACGTGCGTGGTTACGTGTTATGGGTACACTACGTTCCTTCCCGGAAACTTTACCGTGGACGACTTCTTCACATACTACATGATGCTGCTGGTGGACCCGGTGCTGTTCGTTGGCTGGAAACTGTATAAGAAGACCAAGTTTGTCAAGGCGAGCGAGGCGGATTTGATCTGGGATAAGCCACTCATTGATGCATATGAGGATGCGTTGGAGGAAGAGCATGTAGGGTTCTGGAGGGATGTGGGGAACATGTTTGGGAAGTGCTTTATGAAGAGAAAGAAGACGGATGAGGAGAAGTGAGAAATTGTATAGATGGGCGAATCCGGACCAGTGGAGGGCATCTTCTGTTGCAGTCCTAGATTAGAGGCCGGACAGAGCGTGCCGGTAGACTTGCGCGAAATCCCTACAGTCCCAGGGGGAATTAGAAAACCCACTTGTAATGATATGCTGTCACGCCCTGAACAAGGAGGCTTCATATCATCATGTTCAGGCCAGCTTCGATTTGGCATAGAGTGCACCACTCACTGCTCCAGATGCCGTCCGGGGGTAGATCGATCCCGTGAAAATAACGCTTCGACGACGCACGGCATGCACCCCAATCAGCGCAGTGTCCCGATCGCCGGACTAGATGGCTCCGCTTCCGCGAGTACGCGGACATTCGGGTGGTATGCCGAGCCTACAGGTCAGGTCCCACAGACATTGCTCTGGTGCCCAAGGCGGCTAGAGCAGAATAATCCAGCGTAGATGTGTGCGTACGTGCAGTTGTAGAAATCAAGCGCACTGACCGATGACCTCTCTCTCCCATTACATTTCGTGCCACCTTTGTACTCGAATCGCAAGCATGTTTCGCAGCGTTCCCCCCAGCCCTGCCGACCCTGTGTATCTGCTCTCACAGCGAGTGAGACAAGACACTGCTCCCGAGAAAGTCGATCTCGGTGTAGGTGTTTACAGGAACGAGAAGGGACAATATCACGAACTTCGGGTGCTGAAGGCGGTTCGTAAAATCAGTCCAAGATCCACAATCTAAATCTAATTACAAGAGCCAAGGCAAAGCGGATCCTCGCACAGCAAGACGCAAATCACGACTACGAAGTGACAACCGGCAACGCAGCCTTCCTGACCAACGCCGCGAAAGTGCTGTTCGGGCGAGAAGCGGAGATTCTGTCTTCAAAGAGAGTGACTTCTGTACAAGCTATCTCCGGCACAGGCGCCATACACCTCGGCGCGCTGTTCCTTGCTCGCACGCCTGCGTTCAAGGGGAAAAAAGTCTACGTCGGCACGCCGGCGTGGGGGAACTATGTCCCGCTATTCAACCTCGTTGGGCTCGAGGTGGTGACGTATAGGCACTACGACGCGTCAAAGGGAACGGTGGATCTTGAGTCTATGCTTGAAGCTACGAAGACGGCGGAGGAGGGGAGCATATTCGTGCTGCAAGGGTGCTGCCACAACCCGTCTGGCGCGGACTTCTCGCCTGCGCAGTGGGATGAGTTGGCTGATGCGATGGAGGCGAAGAAGCTGTTTCCGCTGTTCGACATGGCGTACCAAGGCATGGGTGCGTCACTGGACGAAGACGCGTATGGGCTGCGGTTGTTTGCAAATAGGGGCTTCGAGCTCCTGGCTTGTCAGTCGTTTTCGAAGAACTTCGGACTGTATGGGGAAAGAGTTGGTGTGCTGCATGCTGTGAGTCAAGATGTAGAAGTCGCGTCGAAGGTGCACGAGAGGCTAAGATGCTTGATTCGGTGGGAGTTTTCGTCAAGCCCGGCGTACGGCGCGCGGCTGGTGAACATTGTGCTCAGCGACGGCAAGTTGAGGCAGGACTGGGAGACAGAATTGGCGAGGATTCAGAAGCGGCTTGCGGACAATAGGAGGGCACTGCATGCGGAGCTGGCTGGAAAATGGAAGGTGGGTAGACCCATCTCGCTCTGCTGGATTACATCTCGCTGATCCCAACATATCCGAAGGCTCAAGGCAACTGGAATTCGATTCTCTCTTCGAGTGGCCTGTTCTGCTTCCTCCCGCTGAGTCCGCAGCAATGCAAGCGCCTCGCCGACGACTTTCACATCCACATGCTGCAAAACGGGCGCATCAACGTGGCGGGGCTGAACGCGAGCAACATCGAGCACGTAGCTTCCGCTCTCGTCAAGGTGACAGGCGCGCCGTCATCGCGCCTGTAAGTCTCTATCGGCCAGCCAGACGGATCGTAATCGCGATATCTGGATTGTGTTGGTGCGATGTTGGGAGCGGAAGGGTGCCCGACATGCTTCCCGGATCGGCGACCGGTGGCCAATGCGCGCGCTAGACTCAAAAGCACCGCATTTTCCGGGGGAATGAACGGCTCCGCATGTAGATATAAGCCGAAGAGGCATGGTTGATGACGTGTGACTTTGAAGAAACTCTTGCAAGATAGCGGGATGTTGAAGGAGACGAAGAAGGACGTAGCAAGTTTAGCGGTAGGATAATGGGACGCGCCTGCCAGCCTCGTTCCACTAGCGTTATCCTTTCCCCGCAAATTCCCTTCTATCTGATGACATGACATCTACTCTTGCCTCTGGTCACGCCGCTGCTTATAGCCGTATCCGTAAGATCTTGGAAGTGCTACGACTAGCGATGTGAGCCCCTTGCGATTGCAATGCAGACGATGGCGAACTTGAGCGAACAGCGACGCGCGTCTAAGCGATCCTCCAACGCGTAGGGACCCCATCTGATGGACGTGCAGCCGCTTATCAAACAAGGTGCTCACGGTGTCGACGACAGAAGATCAAGTGTTCGGGACTGCAGCCTTGTGCAAACTGCACGAAGAGGAGCTTGAGCTGTGTTTTCGACGATCGGGATAACAAGGTGCTGGTTACGCAGGGGTAAGCTAGGTCTTTTCATCCCTGGTGAGGCACGAGGCTTAGGTGTTTGGTGAAAGCCAAAAACCCATCCAGCATTATGTACCGGAGGTATCGCGATGGAGATCTTCAAACTGACCGTCCAATAGTTACCTGTCCGATCTGCAACAGAAAGTCGCCCGTTTGGAGCGAAGTCTCAGCCACATAGAAACGAACCCTGGGCTGGCTCGAGAATCTCGAGAACATGGCGAAGAACCAGTTCAGGCTGGCAGTTCCCGCCGGGATCATCCTCTCCGGCCCCTTCCCAGTGGTGACAATGAGCCCGGTGAAACCTCTCGATCAAGTCCTGCAGAGACGCGAGACAACTCCCCGAAGACAGACCAAGGGAATGCGGAAAGCCATGAATTGACGAATCCCTTGCTTGAATCGCCTTCGAAATTTATGGCAGCGTCTTCCGGGAGAACATTCTATTTGGGGACTTCATCAAATTGGTCTTTTCATGGCCAAGTATTGAATGTAGTTCACCAGCATATTCGTAGTACCCCTCTACCAGGAACCGAGTTTCTGTTCGATGGCTCGGCCTACAACCTTCCATGGGTACGTTATTTTCCCATTCGCCCATATATTACGTTAGTTTTCGGTGCTTTGCTGACTTGAATGCGATTCCAGGACGGCACTCGCAGCCTGCCGGAGACGAACGCACCTGTCATCCCAAGCATCGACTATGCTATCTTTCTCATCAACGCCGTCAAATTCCATTGCGGTCAGTTGGTACATTTGTTCGATGAAGATGAGTTCAACGCCAAACTGCACGCCTTCTACAGTAACGCAGAACCCAACAAGCTTCAAGACAGTTTGTGGTACATTCAGTTCCTACTGATCATCGCTTTCGGGCGGACACTTGTACAACGCAAACACCGAGAATCAAAACCGCCTGGGGCCGATTTCTTCGTACACGCTCTGCAGCTACTCCCTGATACCAATCGACTGTGCCGAGAACCACTCGTGGCAACAGAGATCCTGTGCGGTATCGCTCTGTACCTGCAGGCATTAGATTCGCGCAATGCAGCACATGTAACGGTAAGCTTCACTGGCTCACTTGACGCTTCTTCTCTCTACCATTACTGAGCACCGCGCAGATCGGCCAAGCGATGCGAATAGCACTGGCAGAGGGTATGCACACCGACATGCCAGCGGCAGAGCTAGGCGAGGCATTTGTCCAGCGATGTCGCAAGATCTGGTGGACTATATATATCCTCGACCGACAGATGAGTTCGCAGATGGGCGTGCCGCAATCGATCCGGGATGACGAGATAACGTGTCAGCTCACGCACTTCCCTGGCTCTGCTCAGCGAACAGCAGCGCTAAAGATGCAGATTAGACTCGCGCGTATATATGCGGACATAGCAAGGAGTAGGTGGCATGAGCTCTAGTCACTGTTGTCATTGAATAGAGTAGTGACGAACTCGAAATTGTGCATAGGTCCGAGGCTGACATTCTCAGGTGTCTATGGTCCAAAAGGTCGCCTTCGTAAGAAGTTTGTGATCAGTATCAAAGCGCTGCTCGACGACATGGCAGCTATCGCAGAGGAATTACGAAACTCATTCCCTTTGCATTCTGACGAGCGTTTTGGTGGCATCTCAAGGATGCCGGCGCATCTGCACCTAATGTATTATCAGGTAAGTCAGCCCTCCGGTCGCAAATCGTCAACCTATGACTACCGATTCATTGCGCCATACTCATCACTCTGCGCAGACAATCGTTGTGACAACGAGGCCGCTGCTATTTTGTTGCCTGAAGAAAGTATTCGAGTCTCCAAAGGAAGTGGGGCCGCTGGTATCGTCTCGCAAGATTAGGCCTCTGTTAAGCATGTCGCTGGATGCTTCACAGAAGATTCTCAACATCCTTGAAAGCCTGCAAGACCAGGATCTACTAGGTATGACCAGAGTGGAATGTTGTTGAATTCATCTAAGCTGACCAATTCCATAGAAACTTTTCTTCCATGGGATCTAGACTCCCTCTTTGTGTCAACAATGGTTCTGGTTTTGATACGATTTGTTGATGATACCCTATCCGAGAACAGTTCCGCCTGGCTAAACAAAGCCTTCGCTTTCCTCGATACTATGGTATCAAACGGGAACAAAATTGCCGAATTTAGGGCCGCCGAGTTGCGCAAATTAGAGGATATGCTATCCGAATACTCTGCAAATCGAACCCCACAACAATACCCACCCCTTCAACCACTCGCGCCTCTTCCACCTCAACACCAACAATCTGTGGGTCAGCACCAGTCACCGCCACAGGGTTACTCCATGCCTCCCGACATGCAATCACCGCGGACAATGATGAACACCGAAGCTATGGGGATGTACACCGCATTTAGCGATGAGAGCAGCGGTTTCGGCGATGATCTGACGGCAGATCAGATCCTTGCTGTAGCGGAGTCGATGGATCTGGGGACGACAGATTGGTTCAATACGTTTGCGACTATGGATACGTATCAGATGGTTGATTCGCAGCAGCATCCCATTTAAATAATCGCTTTAGCGGGCCGGAAATCGATTGCAACCGCAAGTGTGCCGTGAAAAGCTTGTCGAATGCTCCCACTGGCGTTCTGCTCATGGTACACCACAGAAACATACAATGCAGGGTTTAGCGTGAAGTGCAACATGTTGTGGAACCACACAAGGCAGTGTTGCAGCGAAGACCCTGAATTGCCTTCAGCGCATCCGTCTCACGATGAATTATCAAGGTTACGATACGCTCGACAATCAGGGTTCAGAAGAGAGATTTGACCATCTAGTTTATGCTTCAATCTGGATTATGCAACCGTAAACTCATTAAATTACAACTTCGCCTTCACCGGCTGCTCCGACAAGTCGCGGAGTTCCCTAACATCTCCCACCCGCCAGCTAACATCGGCATCCTGACTTGTCTCGCCATTGACAGGCTTCGGTTCCCTCCACCTCCACCTCTTGATCGGCTGTTGCCCGCCCGATGCGTTCAACAGATCGCGTACCCAGCGACCCACTATTGGGAACATCTTGAAACCGTGGCCAGAATCGCCAGTCATAACCATGACCGACGAGGATGTTCTCGGCACGTAGTCGATGATGAAATCTGAGTCGTCGGTGTCGGCGAACCAGCACAGCGTCTTCTCGACCAATGGGCGATCTGCAAGATGTGGCAACGTTTGGCGGAGGAGTTCCCTCATCTTAAGCTCATCTTCGAATGGTACAAAGCGATTGAGCTCTTCCGGCGCTTTCGACACACCGCTCGCAGGATCAGTGTTGACGTAGCCGCCGCCCATGGGGCACAGCTTAAGGAGGTTCGTCTTCGGGTCCGGCTCGAAGAAGAAGCCCAGATCGCGGGCATATACCACAGGGATGCCGCGAAGGGCCGCAGTTTCGTCGTCCGTGAGGCGCACGTGGCCGACTGACCACGACTTCGCTGATACGTTGGTGCCTAGCTCGGGCAGAATTTTGTGGGCAGCTGCTCCTACAGCGACGATGACTAGGGACGCGGGGTGTACGCGACCATCCGGCGTTCGCACACCGGTGCTTTGCCTCCCACGGCTGGTGTTCTCGTAGACCACCTCTTTGACGGCGCCGACCTTCTCGCCAATAAAAAACTTTACACCGTTCGACCTTGCAGCACGGTAGACACCGCGCAGCGCATTTGCAGAGTGTACGTAGCCGTCGTACGTGTTAATGTAGCCTCTCCAACCAGGCAGCGAGCCAGTGAACTGCCAACACGCCTGGAGGAGGTCTTTGCGGTCATTGACCTTGTGGACGAACGGTTTCATGACTGAGCTGCGCTCTGCCGCTGCCTTGAACCGTTCCATTGTGTCGATGGCTTTTTGCGGCGCGGCTTCCGAGCAGCAGTTCAGGAAGCCGACGCGGTGGAAATAGGGTGCATAGAAGGGCGTTTGCCATTCTTTCATTGCTTCCTTGTTTTTGGGTCAGATAGGTTTTTGAAACGGTACATATTAGGACAAGACGTACGATTGCGAGATCGGTGTACCAATCGTCCTCATACTCTGCTCTTGCAATCTTGTTGAGGTCGTTTGCAGCAGACCAGCGCGAAGGAATCTCCTCATCTTTCTCGAAGACAGTAATGTTGGTGTAGCCATTTTTTGAGAGCTCAAGTGCTGCCGACAGACCGAATGCACCGCCGCCAATAATGGCAATGGGCTCACTCTTTGGGAGAGTCATTATGAGCTGCTGTCTGATGAATATGCAGTGCAGGAATGTCGTTGGAGCTACGGGCTACCACTACTTTTTGAACAAACAGCGAAGCGATGTTGCAACAATTCCAACCATCGTCAGGCAATGCTCGACCGGCATCGGAATTATCAGAACATAGCTAGCTAGAAGCGACGATAGGTAATTGTGGGCGAGGAGCGCTAGTGGTGGGGCAGCGCGAGCGGGTGCACTACGGGAGGCCTGCCGATGTGTTGTCTATCATCAATGTAATGCATGTGGGTTCGCTGCACCCACGGGATGCTTACCGTGCAGCTTCGAATTACCCGAGTGATTTAATGCCTTCAACGGAGGTCACGATGTGCGTCTGGAACAAGGCAATGGATACGAAACCGGGCCCGTGACCGAAAGCTCAACACAGCAGCTAGTAAACGTCTTTGTTGGTGTTACGTACACGTACACTGAGGCGATTCGGTGTGCTTACTTCCAAGGTGGCGAACGATTCAATTTGATATTATTGGATTTGGGAGGCTGGCCTTCCGCTGATCCATTATTGTTCTCATGACTGAGCTGGTCGAAAAACAGAGCTTCAATCGAGGTTGGAGAAGCTACCAGCTACCTGGCTACCTAGCAGGCGATGTATCAGCAGCTTTCCTGTCGGCCACACTCATATCGCCCATCCTCACGGCGATAGATAGGTGCGATCTTTTCGCACTTCCAAAATCTCAATCGTAACCTCTCGCAGAGCCGTCGTCGAAAATGTCTCCTCCACCACGCGGCCCCTCTCGATCGCCCTGAAAGAAAACATCCTCTGCACTTACCGCCACCCAAAGCGATTCTTCGCTGCGAAACCCTTCTTCTACATGTGGACACTCTACGCAGTCACCTACACCACCGCCAACAGCGTGAACACCCTCACCACTACTTTCATGGATAAATCCCACGAAATCCTGGCTAAATCAATCACCTTCGTTGTAACATGCACCGTCAATGTTCCCCTAGGCGTCTGGAAGGATATCCGCTTTGTGCAGACGTTTGGCGGGCGTCCTACACCACCACCCAAAGGCCCCGTCAATACGTCTCCTAATTCTATCAAAACATCCCCTCCACCACAGAACCCAACGAAGTTCCCCATATCAGTAGCAGCAACCTTCCTCGCGCGCGACGCCCTCACCATCCTCGGCTCTTTTACCCTCCCGCCTATGCTCTCGCACCGCATTCCGATCGCCGACCCAGCGGCGCAGATGGCAGCGGCGCAGCTCCTCGTGCCAGTCCTATCGCAAGTCGTGGCGACGCCAGTGCATTTGCTGGGGCTGGACCTGTATTCAAATCCTGAGAAGGGAGAGAGGGGGCAACGAGTGGGGAGGATACGGAGGGGTTTGTTGGGGACAACGGCGGTGCGGTGTGCGAGGATTGTGCCGGCATTTGGGGTCGGGGGTATTGTCAATACGGGATTGAGGGAATGGTTTAGAGGGAGAGTGGATGGATATGGGTTTCCAAGGCGAAGTGATTACAATGTTCATACTGATTAAGTATCCCAACCATAGAACCAGTTGCGTTGATAGTTAATCCACGGCTTATACATAGATACTTGGACGGATGAACGCATTTTTGGTATCAAGGTTGTTGGACTATTAGTTCCATGATTGTAAATCAAGGCGAACATGCGTTTGCATCGATCAGTAGCAATCTCACCTCTCTATAGAACATAGAAAGGCTACACACAAAGCGGAGAATAAAGAACATGCGGAAGCGACGGTAGAAGCTTTCTTTCGGAGTGTATACCGCATAAGCGAAGGCCAGATTAGGCAACTGAATACGATTACGATTGTGCAGGTAGCCAATCAAGGGATGCACACCACGAGCATCACGACAATCCCCCACTTCAAAACCAACTCATTGTGACACAACAGCCACACAAACTGCGGCATCCAGATTGGGCAGCTATCTTAAGCTTGAGGTACCAATAGCACCAATGCAGCCTCCCGATCTCGAGCCCCTGGCTGTAATGTTCGTCGCATGCAAGATACCCCGCCAAATCCGGCGGCGGTTCGATAGTCAGTTCCAGAAGGCTACCATCGGCTCCTACAGAAGCAGGGTCCAGAGCAACCGGCCCCGGATCATTATTCCCTTATCGATCACGCACTACACGTGTCATCCGCTTGGAGGGTGCGGCAAGCTAAACGCGGCGCTATGCGAATCGGCTGCCTGCCCGGTGTATGACTGCTTATCGGGATGGGCATGCTAGGGGTCACGAGATGGTCTACGGTGTCTACGGAAGCACCGATCTCGCTGGAGAGGCAGGTGCGGGGTTGTCGCTTTGAGATGTCCGTGGGCGGCTAGGTGGGGTGTACAGTGAGTACATGAGGATGGTTATCTCATGTTGAGGTTGTTGCCAGCTGACTTGCTCACTGAACGATTCTTCACTCTTACTCTGAAAGACGCTTCCCTGAGCAAAAATGCTACCATACCGCATTGGGACTATAACTTCAAGAAGATTACCAAAGGATGGCTTCGCCACTGTATCTTACCTCCAGGTACGGTGGCACACAGGGGTCATTCCGTCGTCGAGGAGTGTCGGAGCACCGACACATGTGAACAATGATACGGTAGCGACGCCACATACAACTAAAGTACTGCCTCCCGAGGCAGCAGCATCAGACGCACCATTGTAAGTTTTCAAGACCCCTCCTCTCCGTTTGCACGGACATTGAAAGAAACATGAACATCCCTACTAACCCTCTCGTCAGAGCTAAGATGCCACTCGAGATGCTCCTCCGATCTTTCTTCATTGCGACCATATCTTCTAAAAAATACCTTTTGATACCCTCACTGAAATTACTGTCTTTCTTCTCGAAGCCGGGGCGGAGCTACCTTTTCAATGTAGACCGGAACCCTGTCCTCCACGGAATCCTCAAGAAGACGTTTTATAACCAGTTCTGTGCCGGCGAGTCGAAGCAAGAAACTAAGGCATGCTGCAAGGCTTTGACCGATCTCGGCTTCAAGGGAATTATCCTCACGTTCGCCAAGGAAATGGTGTTCGACCACAGGAACAAAGCACCAGAAGCCCCCCCTGAGCAAGCAGCAAAAGTAGAGACTGTAGCAGCACACGACCAATTGATAGAAGAGTGGCGCGTAGGAACGCTCGCCACGGTCGACATGATCGAGAAAGGCGACATCCTTGCGCTCAAGACCACCGGCGGCGGGCCCACTGTGGGAGAAGCCTTCCACAGGGGCGAGCTACCTCCGCAGCAGATGATGGATGCCCTGGACGAAATCGCGACCAGGTGCAAGGAGCGCGGCATCCAGATCATTGTCGACGCCGAGTCGCAGTACTTCCAGAAGGGCATCGCACGCACCGCGCTGGAGCTGATGCGGAAGTTCAACCGCGAGCCTACTGTCGTCATCTACAACACGTACCAGGCGTATCTCAAGAACCAGCCTAAGTACCTACAACAGCATCTCGCCGAGGCAGAGAAGGACGGCTTCACTCTGGGTCTGAAGCTCGTTCGGGGGGCATACATTCTTTCTGACGACCGGTCTCTGATCCACGATACAAAAGAGGACACCGACGCTGCGTACAACGGCATCGTGGACGGCGCGCTCCACCAGAAGCTCTGGGACTTTGGTGTCTCGCGGCCATTCCCGGCGACCAACCTGTTCCTGGCCAGCCACAACAAGCACAGCCTCATCACGGCACAGCGGTTACAAGCGCAGCGGGAGAAAGACGGGTTGCCCACTGTGCCGATTGCATTCGCGCAGCTGCACGGTATGTCCGACGAGGTTGGGTTTTCGCTGTTGAAGGAACAGTGTGCGGATGGGAAGGCACCTGATGTGTTCAAGTGCTCGACTTGGGGCAGTATGGGTGAGTGCGTGGCGTACCTTTTACGGAGAGCGGTGGAGAATAGGGATGCGGTCTTGAGGACCAAGGATGAGTTCAATGCGTTGAAGAAGGAGGTTTGGAGACGACTGGGCTTGGGACGGTCGTAGAGGGGATTGCAAATCACGAGTTTTACGAATGAGCATGAATAAATTCGAATGATGAATTTTGATAAGCTTCGTTGTGGTGAGATGTGTCTTCTTGCTCCTTTGGATAGGTATCTTAAGCTGCGATCGGAAGCCGCACATCGCGCTCGTAGGACAAGTCGAAAGCATAGAGGTCAAATCTTCTGTCATCTCAGGACATGCAAGTTCCTTTGAGCCGCTTGGGCAGTGAAGGGTCTCTGACCATGAGATTGCTACAAGCTCTCATAATGAGGCCTTCTGTAGGCTGCTCAAAGGATATCACTCTGCTCATACGGATGGTTTCCTGTTCATTAGCACGCCCTATTAATGAAATGTCACCGTGATTATTGTTTGATGGTGTAGTTGAGCGATCGTGACGTAGCGCGATGTGGGGGAGGGGCACCCAATCGGCGTGGCAGCCGTTGCGACTTCGGGCTACGAGAGAGGATAACGTCGGCTAACAACAGCTGCGATAAACAAAACCTACCACCAGAAATCCCTGAAGCAACATTTTTTTCTCATTGTAGAGCAGATTGAGGGACAGACTGAAAAGGCAACATGGCTGACACCACTCTATGCATTCTTGGCTGCGGTGTGTAGGAAAGCTCCTCAACGACGAACCAATCGCCTAACATGTATTTCCAGGCAATCTAGGGACACCGATTCTGAGTAGTTTGATGGGAGCACCAGAAAGTGCTCGGGTGCAATTCACAAATTACGTAGCCTGCGTGCACAGCGCTGCATCGGAAGAACGATTATCAAAGCGCTTCCCCAAGGAGAAAGAGTCCGGGAAACTAGTCATCTCGCGCGGCCAAAACGCCAAAGCAGTGTCAGATGCCTCCGTCATAATCCTGGGCGTGGATCCCGCGGACGTCGAAGCAACACTCAAGCAGGACGGCGTCGGGGCAGCTCTCAAAGGCAAACTCCTCATCAGCATCGCGGCAGGCTGGGCGCGCGAAACTCTCGAAAAAATCATCTCCTCTACCCAAGGCTCCCCCAGCAACGACTCGAGAACTTGGGTCCTCCGCACCCTCCCCAACGTCGCAGCCCAAGTCTCCCAATCCCTCACCGCAATCGAAGACCCCGACCCCGACACCCCCCACAAACACATCAAAACCTGCGAAGCCATCTTCAACCAAATCGGCCGCACCGTGCAACTCGCGCCGAAGCTCATGGGCCCCGCATCCGCGATCGGTGGCTCCACGCCCGCCTTCTGGGCCATCATCTGTGACGCCTTCGTCGATGCCTCGGTCGCGGTAGGCGTCCCCCGGAAAGCCGCACAGGACATGATATACCAGAGCATGCGGGGCTCGGCGGCGATGCTGCAGAGCGGGATCCAGCCTGGGGAGCTGCGTGATATGGGGACGAGTCCGGAGGGGTGCACGATTGGGGGGATCATGGTGATGGAGGAGATGGGGGTGAGGGGCGCGTTGGGGAAGGCGTTGAGGGAGGCGGTGACGCTGGCGAGGTTGATGGGGAATGAGAGGGAAGGGTTGCATGTTAACGATACGAGGGAAAATACGGGGAGGCAGTGAGGCGGCGGGAGTGAGCTGGGGTGTGACAACTCTGAAAAAGGAGAGGGTTGCTAGGACCGCCGTTTGACTGTGTTGCTCACGTGCCGGATATTGATGTGACCTATTCGGCCATGCAGATAAACGGCCTAATGGCCCAGGTATGCGGAGTGTTGATGGCGGTGGGAAGACAAGCTTACCGTCAAACGACCGGGTCCTGAGATCAGGCTTCTAGCCTGGTAATTCTGGACAATGCCGATGTGTGCACATGTAAGCTGATGCCCCTAGCACGGCCTCGAGTCAGACTTCTGCATCAGATGGTTCTGAGACGTGGATACCAATATCCCATGTTCAGCATCAGATACGAGACTCGGGATCACGGGTAGCATCTGCTGGAAGTACCTGTGTTTATGATTGGGCATATAACACATGAAACATGCCCGCTGCAAGTTGACTACGTAAACTTTTGAATATTTGAAGGGGTAGGTCCAAAATCCCTAGGCAATAGCAAATGCGAAGTGACTACTGATACAGGCGCCCGGAAATGCCAAACCGCGCAATGCAAACAACGAACCCTACAGAATCCAAAAGAATCGACAGAAGCAGGAAAGCCAGCAGCGTCCAGCTCAGCCAGGCAGAACTATGCAGAACAGTGCAATACAAAACAATACAAACAATCGTTTATGCACTTTGCCAATATTACTCATTCTCCGCCGCATGCCCTGTCGGACCCTGGCTCGTATAATCCATCGTCACAAACGCGCGATCCACCTCCCCCAGTCCCTCAGTGCAATACTGCAGCGTCTCCGCAATATCATGGCACTTTCTCAACGGCGCCTTCGGATCCATCAACACATCCATCTCCACCCACACACCGTCGCCCGCGTGGTAGCTCTTGATGCTCTTGTACCCCTGCACGAGCGGCGCAAACCGCCACGCCATGAACATCATCTTTCTTTGCGTGCGGTCGTCAGCAGCTTGGCCGGACAATCGGGTCACGTTCTCAAGCATGGTACCGGCCCAATCATAGATGATGAAGAGGGAGAGGATGGATGCGCCGACGGGGTCGAGCCACCAGATATCTGCTTGGGCGCCGATGAGCGGGAATGCGAGAGACAGCGTGTTGAAGTAGACGTCTGTTTTGCAGTCCTGCGCGAGGGCCTGGACTTGCGTCGTCTTGATGCGCGCGCAGCCGATCCAGATGGTGCCTTTTACGACGATGGTGGCGACCATCGAGCCGATTGCTGCCGGCGGGAGAGTCGCGGTCGTGTGGTCGCCTGAGGGAAGCAGCTTGGACACCGATTCTTGGAGGATCTGGAGGAAAGAGACGATCATGATGATGGAGAAAACGAGGATACCGATGGGTTCGAGACGGCGGCGGCCGACGGGAAAGCGCGCTTTGAGGCGGTCGAGTTTCCATCCGACGAGGCGGTTGGTGGACCAGATGATGATGGTGCAGAGGAGGTCGAGGGCGGAGTCAACGAGCGAAGCGATGAGGGAGAGCGAGTTGGACCAGATGGCTGCGATAGCTTTGGCGGCGAGGAGGAGGATGTTGACGATGACGTTGATGTTGATGGCCCATTTGACGTTTCTAGCAGATTTTCGGCGGCGTTCGCGCTCTTCGTCGGGCAAGAAGCACTCTACACGGTCTTCGCTGAGGCCCAAAGGGCCTCGGTCTTCTGCAACGCCGTCGTGGTCCAGGTCTCGGGGGTTCATGCTGTCCAGGACATCATCGGCGAGCGCGGAAACGATGGAGTCGACTTCAAGCCAGTCGTCCAGCCGCGTGTTCTGGTCTTCGTAGAACTTGCGAAGCTTTTTGTTGCTGATCTTCTTCAGCTCTTCGTCGCTTTTCCTAAACTTTTCGAGCGCATTGCTGTCCACGTTTTCTAATAGTTGCTTCTTTAGGTCAATTGCATGCTGCTTGGTCATGGTAGCGTCGATGGCATCACGGAAACGCTGTCGCGGATGTGGTGTGTAGGGGTTGCCATTGCCGTTTTCCAAGTCTAGATGTCGATACTGCTGCTGGTCACGTCCTGAAGTGCTGCGAAACAGGTCTCTGTGTCTTGAAGCAACCATGCTGACTGAGATGTAGGTGCGATATCCTGATGTGGTACGAACGGCCGAGTACGACGTGTGACTGCTGAAGAGAAAGAAGGAGTTTCGTCCAGATGAAGGCAAGATATTGATGCAGGCAGCGGCATATGATGATCTGGGGTAAGCGTGCCGATACCCGTGCCGCTAGAGGGTGAGCTTGTTTGAGAGAGGAAGAACTTGGCAGGCACCAGATGTGATGACGTCACCACATCCGAACGCGAATCGCGCCGTCACGTGCTGCACGAACAACGTCGTGACTGTCGAATGCGGCTTCGAATATTCTCTTTGTTTTTTATGAAAGGCCGCGTCGCATCCAAGTACCACCCGAAGACATGGAGGTAGGTGCCACTCCAATGCGCTTTGGGATATGCGCTAAGCCCGATTCGACCGACTCTCCCTATCGAGTGAAAGAGCAGGCTGAGACGTGAATTTTCCGCCACGTGCGTTTTTTCGATACGTCTATGTACATATTAGAAGGGTCTTGATCAAACCTAGTTGATGATTCACTTGATCGTATTAGGGATCAGCGCGTACAAGTTTTTGATTTGAGCTGCGTTTGCAAGCAAAGCCAACGTCGGGGCTACATAGCAAGCCTGCTGAGCGAACCCGCCTCGCTATATCAAAGGCTGTTCATATTACAGATCACATATCCATGCTTGTTTGTGGCAAGGACTGGATAGACCATACGATCGCAGCACGTATAACGCCTGCATTGGTCACGTCAAGGTAATCGACAAGCCATCACACAAGAGAAAACTTCTTCAGTATAGCTACGACTCCTATGCCGTCTATCTCACGTAGCAGGGTCAGAGGCTCAATACCGGGAGCGGTCTGTCACCAACACAATGACAGCCGGCCACATAATCCAGCTTACTAGATCTTTCAAACTTACGGTACAATGCTATATCACGTTGCTGAGTACTTAGCTCACCATACTACGCATGCACATGCCTCAGATGCGATATTCTATGCTACAAGACACATTCGTCTCTCTACAAGATCAGAGCGACACTGTGCTCGAGTGAGGGACGACAGTGAACGAACGAAACGCTTTATCCCACCCAGAGTCAACTTCACGCCCTTTTTGAGGCTCCCCAGCCTAATTACGACCTTACACTAACCATATATCGCTCCTCCCTAAAACACCAATGCCTTGGTTGGTGTTTTTGAGTCTAAACACCCACACAACCATAACTTCGCCATCAAATCAAAGGTACTTACACCACACGCCTAATCCTAGAACTGGGTAATCAACTCCTGCATCCCACTAACATTGTTCAGAGCTCCCAGCCTCCTCCTCAAATGCCACGCCGCCCATGCCATCACGCGCCACCGCGTCGCTCGTACTACTCTACATACACCCACACACACCCTTTCCTTCCCTAACACACCTCCTACCTGATCTTATAAATCGTAATCTACACCACCACCTGCCACCATCTTACATCCCCCTTCTCCTGCGCTTTCCATATGCATTCCCAGCCGCCCACGATCCAAGCCACAGCTCGACCTGTCAACTACTTCCTCGATTGCTCACTCCATTCCTCGGTTCTGTCCTCACCCCAAACAATGCATCCGAAGGATGAGAGCGCGCTCAGTCACACGAGGTGAGTAAGCTATCAAGGTCTTTTCAGTATGTAGGCATTGGGATGCCCAGACCGTTAGTCAGGCGCGGAGGAATCGGCAGCCTGACCGCAAGATGGGAAAGCAAGGGCAGGAAAGCGCCCGCTATCTCGAGTCGCCGCATTGCACGACCAGGTATAACCCCATAACTATCGCATCAAAGATACAGTCGGAGCTGCATGTGGGATGCAACGCACGCTTGCATTTCGCGCGGTTCTGATATGCGAGCACGTAGATACCCCTCCCCGTGTTCGCGTCCGCGGAATCTATCGAGCGGCCCATCTCCAAGGCGCTTGGAAAGAAGGAGTGCATTCAAGTCGACACGTACTGGGTCACGCAGCGCTTCCGCTCCCACGGCTGTTTCCGACATCCCAGCTGCTTGTGCGCCCTTCTTTCTGGCAAACTCATCACATGCACGCCTCCCTCCCTACCTCCCATTTTTCCAACTTTACCCTTTTCCACACACGGGGCTGGATGGGCGGGCTAGAGAGAGGGTATCTGGACAGCCACCTATCAATAGACCGCCAAAACGCCAGACGAGGACGGACAGCTTGCATCCAGAGGGAAGGAAACAGTGGCAGTGAGAGAGAGGTTCGTGATTGTCAGTCCAATGCTATAGGACGGGAATGCCGGCCTCCTAGCTTGTGATTTAGTTATCAAATGTTCTGGAACTATCACACAGAGGGCGAAAATTGCCCCTGTCCAAAAGAGTGGTGTTGAAAGGGTGCCGACATGTACTGCATTCTGCCACGGCTTGTATGAGTAGAGTACATAGCGTCTTCAAGTCTAATCTAATTTGTACATATAATTTACACAGTTTCGTACATGTTATTGGAAAAAGAAGGGGCTGCGGGACATGTGCACGACAGGTAGCGCCCTAGCCTGAACATAGCCGTCCCTGCCGCTATATAATACATCTCTCGTACACTGATACAATGCGAGGCGCGTCGACCGAAAGCAAGTTCTTGATGACTGGATGTCGATGAGGTTAAAGCGAGATTCACGTTTATCGCTCTACTCGGGAGATGTCAGCGGTCCTACTGGACGCAAGCCCATTGCCTGCTTCACTCTCTGAATGTTCCGATCGGATTGGGCTCCCACGATTCGCCCGCTATTCCATCTCTCCGTGTCGACGTCCTCCTGTGACCGCGCTATCTGCTCGTTGTAGCGCTCCCGTATCGGTTCAAGGTGGTCGGCAACCGCGGTTGCGACCCCCTCTTTTAGGGCTCTCATGCTGACATTTGTGAAATCACGGGCAATGGCCATGGGAGATTCGTACTTGCTTTGGTCCATGTAGTACATGATGTCTAGCAAGTTGGAAACGCCGGGCCGCAGTTCGCGGTCGTACGAGATTCCGGGCGTGGAATCGGTAAGGGCAGCTTTGATCTTGGCTTGGATCTGCTCGCGGGTGTCGGTGATGAGGATGCGCGACCGCTCGTCTGGGTCCGACTTTGACATCTTTTTGGTGGGGTCTTGGAGCGACATGACGCGCTTGGCAGGAGAGAGAATGGTCCGCGGTATGTTGAAGCCCCTAAAAGCCTCGACTTCTGTCGGATCGGCGTCGGGTCGGGCATATATGTGATTGAAGCTCTGCGCAAGCTCGCGCGTGAACTCGAGGTGCTGCGCTTGATCCTCGCCAACAGGAACATGGGTTGCATTGTAGAGGAGGACATCAGCGGCTTGGAGGACGGGGTAGGAGAATAGGCCGAGCTTGAGGGCGGGCTTGTTGGGGGCAGACTCCAGAGGGTCCGCATCGTCGGCCACGCCGGCTTTGCTCTGTGAACAGTCAGTCCGGTGCCTTTTGTGGAGTCGAAAAGACGTAATGCACCTTCCACTGTGTCATCCGTCCTAGGTAGCCCATGCTTGCGTGGCAGCTCAAAAGCCACATCAGCTCGCTGTGCGCAGGGTTGGCGCTCTGCATGAATATCAAGCTCTTGTTGGGATCCAAGCCGATGGCTAGCAATGATGCGTACGTCTCGTTCTTTCGCCGAAGCAGCGTGTGCGGGTCCTGGGGAACGGTGATGGCATGGAGGTCCACGATGGAAAAAAATCGCTTGTCGTCGTCGAGTCCTTCGTCTTGCAGCTTGACCCATGCGCGCAGCGCCCCAAGATAGTTGCCCAGATGCGGGACGCCCGTGGGCTGAATACCGGAGAAGATGATTCTCGGCGCCCTCGTCCATTGCCTATCCTTACATTTTTGAGCCTGGACAGAAGTACTATGCGGAGGAGCACGTTCTGAAGGAGCGTCGGGCGCGTTGATGCTGTGAAAATACTGGGAAGACGTGCCGGTCGCCTCGGCGCGGCGAGACACGGCATTGGGCGGCCATCGGAGCGATTGGGCCCTCCGCAAGGCGCGCGGCGACTGTCGTGAGAGCATTGACGTGGGCGTTGCAGCGTTGGCAAAGTCACGGCGGACGGCGCCACTAACAAAGCAGCGCGGCTTCGTCATTTGTGGCGCAGGCCGCCCAGGAACCTCCCCCAAACCACCACCACGCCCACCCCACCCACTCCCACGAGTGCTTCTCTTTTCCGCGCAGAGCGACCCGCCGCATATACACCTCGATAGTTCCTACGTGTCTAGTGCCACGCCTCCGCCATGTCCTGGACCGGTCCGTCGCACGCTGCCCTCTCCCCCGCAACCGGGACCACGATGCTCACACCCGCGCAGGCTTCAAGAAGGGCGTCAACCGCGCGACGACGCAGGTGCTCATGAAAACAGGCCAGGTCGAGCGCACAAATGACCGCGACTACGAAACGGAGCTGCGGTATGCCCCCGTCGTCCCCCTCCCGCCCTCGCACAGCCCTGACATGCGCGCAGCCGCTACCGCACCATGGAAACGGCCGCCAACAAGCTCCAGAAAGAGGCCAAGGGCTACCTCGACTCGCTGCGCGCCATGACGGCCTCGCAGATGCGCATCGCCGAGACCATCGACGCCTTCTACGGCGACGCCGGGGCCAAGGACGGCGTCTCGCGCTCCTACAAGCAGGCCGTCACCGACCTCGACGCCGAGACGATAAAAGCCCTCGACGGGCCGTACCGCACCACCGTGCTCGACCCCATCCAGCGCTTCTGCTCCTACTTCCCCGACATCAACGCCTGCATCACCAAGCGCGACCACAAGGCCCTCGACTACGACCGCACGCGCGCCCAGGTCAAGAAGCTGACCGACAAGCCCGACAAGGACGTGACCAAGCTGCCGCGCGCCGAGAAGGACGAGCAGATGGCAAAGGCCTCGTACGACCAGCTGAATGAGATGCTGACGACAGAGCTGCCGCAGCTCATCGACCTGCGCGTGCCATACCTGGATCCCAGCTTCGAGGCACTCGTCAAGATCCAGCTCCGCTTCTGCGCCGAGGCGTACTCGCGGATGGCGCAGGTGCAGCAGTATCTCGACGCCGACACAAGAGATCAGTACGCACAGGGCGAGCTGGACGCAAAGGTCGAGGAGGTGCTGCAGGAGATTCGCGATCTGAGCATCGCGGGGACGGTGTAATGTGGGTGGGGTTAATGGGCGAAGGGCGACTTTCTTGTTTGGCATTTAGCATTTAGGCATTGGGACACCTTGGTTGGGGTGGAGAGACGAGGGCGTACAGGCAGACGGACGCTTAGATATCACCGCCGGATGCTGGCTGCGTGAGGCAGACGCCGTAACCTTTTGAAAACAATGTGCTGTGATTTGACGAACTGGTGGCAATCTTATTGTATATCGTAATCTAGAGTAACGAGATCCGGATGCAGTTCTTCTCCCCAGCTCTATCGACACAACACGTAATGCAGCGCTCCCGAGCCCATATATCTTACAGCCTAGTCTACACGCATGTACAACGCCCCTACAAAGCCCCACCCAGCACCCTCACCAGCCACATCGATAACCGCACACTAACTCCGACCCTCCTCTCCGGCTTCTCAAACTCCCTCTCGTCCACCCTGCTCGCGTACTCCCCGAGCCACTTCACCTCTTCGCCGAGCCTTTCCCGCAACCCGGGGTCGCTCGTTGCAATCACCACGTTGGCCTCGAGATCGAGTTCGTAGCTGCGTTTGGTGTAGTTGCTCGAGCCGATGACGGTGAGGCTCGGATCCTCTTGCTGCACCTTTTCCGCAACGTCGCCAGACTGAGACGAGGACGAAGAAGGAGAGGAAGGGAACGAAACCCACAGCCCCTTCGCATGATACGTCCACCCGCCCTCGTCGCCGACTTTACCCCGCTGCCATTCTTTCAAGGAGATGGAGGAATCGAGCCCGGCGTGGCGTACTTTGGCGAGGAACATCTTACTCAGGTGTGTATAGGCGTCCGGCAACATCCCGCTCACGCCTTTGCTCCCGTAGAACCCGTTCGCGAAGGGGTGCGCGGTGAGCACGGTGCCAGAGGCTGGTCGCGTAGAGAGTAAGAGGCGTCGGAAGGATGGCGTCATGTTGAAGTAGCCTGCGGTGAAGGTCCAGGTGCTTCCCTGGAAGGGGGCGCGGGAGAGGGATGACAGGATGGTCGTGAGGGCGGGGAGTTCGGTGGAGGTGTCGGTGGGGAGGAGGGGGACGAGGGAGAGGATGGGGTAGATGGTGGTCTTTGTGCCGCCTGCGACGGCGGCGGGGGAGTTTGCCGGGGTGAGGAGAGGGCTGAGATGCGCCGCGGCGGCCTTTTTAAAAGCGGATGGGGACGCGAGGGGCGACGGTGCGGGGTTTGAAGACGGCCAGGACATCGTGTACCCAGCCTGCGACTCGGCGGGCTGGATGTCGAAAGAAAGCGCGGCGACGCCGGCGTGGATCTTGCTGAAGTACTCGGCCAGGCGCGCGTCCTTGAGGAGGTGGTACCGGTCCTGGCGGTTGGTGAAGTAGTCGCTGCTCAGATTCGCGCCGCTCATAATGACCTCGTCGTCGACGCCGTACAGCTTCATGTGCTGCAGGCCCCAGCCCTCGTTGATGCGGTTAGGGATTACTTTCTTGCGGATGCCGGTTAGGTTGGGCGTGTGGAACATGCGGACTTCGACGCGGGGGCCAAATTCGGCGATGAGGGGCGCGAGGAGCGAGGCACATGAGGCATGTGGGGTTTCTCGGGTGCCCCGAAGGGCGTCGGTGAGGAAGGAGACGCGGAGGTTTGGGTTGGCGAGGAGGGCGGTGCGGATGGTGGTGATGAGTTCATGTTCGGTTTTGCCGATGTAGAGGGTGCTGAGGTAGATGCGGGATTGGGCTTTTGATATTTTGTCCTGGGGTCGTGTTAGGAGGTCATTTATTTCATTGGTGGGAAGGAACAGAATATCAAAAATCAGCTGGATAATTGGGAGGTTAAGACTTGGTTCAGCTGTATATTCGAGGTAACGATCATTGCCAGAGTCTGCCTCTTTGAATTTGGAACGATTGTATGGTGAATGGGAGACCACGTGAGACCGACCTTTAGTGTTTCGTAGAACTCCGACGGTGTCTTCAAGATTTCTATCTGCTCGGGCTGGACCTCAAATCTAGGCGCAATCTTATCCAGATCGGTCGTTATAGTGGCCAGCATCGATGCCTGGGATTGAGGCGCTGAGGAACTCATTGAAGGGGCGTTGGCTGTCGAATACCTCCGCGCGCATTGGGCTGGCCGTGTCCGAACTGGTATGCTGCGTCGTAACGCAATTCGAGATCCTTGGACCCTCAAGAAGCTTCGTATTATCATTTTGCAATTGCACTATGCAGTGACTGTTGTTGCGTCTGGAAGTTTTGATGTTGCGCTTCCCCGGGCTAAACCGTTTCGGGGTGTCGTGGACGGACGTGCCAAGCAACGACGTCTTGGAGTGCGTCGCAGCTCCGAACTTCCTCTCTACAACCCCGCCACCATGTCGACGCTTATGAGGACATTGCGGAACCTCCGCAAGATTGGCTTTAAGGTGCGCACTCTCTTGAGCTTCCCCTGTAACTTGCGACCCCAATTGACCTTCTTTCGCAGGAATATGGCCACCAGATGCAGGTACGCGACACCATCTTCCAAGCTCCCACTCCGCCGCACTCGCCGCTAACCGCTGCCGTCCGCGAACACAGAACATCGGTATGCCCAGTCTGCACGAGAAGGGAAAACACGAAGAGACTGACGGGGCGCAGGTGACACCAAAGCCGGAACCTTCATAGGCGCAGACAAGTACGGAAACAAGTACTACGAGAACTTGGCCGATGAGCTCCCGCGTACGTGAGCACGAATCCGACATGCTTTGGTGTAGTCAATTGACGTTCCGGCGCAGTGAGGACCCGGTGGGTAGACTACAAGGACAAGGAGTTCGAACCGTGAGTTGCAGTGATACACCCCTCTCGCGTGCAACGCTAATCGTTTGCAGCTCCCAGATCGAGCCCGGATGGTACGTTCCCACCCTGAAGCATCCCCCCAGCAGCATCTGATAAGTGCAGGCACGCGTGGATGTCGTACATGGTCGACAAGGCGCCCTCCGTGGACCCTATCCTTCAGCGACAAGTGCGCGAGTGGGAGCCCAAGGAGCACCGCCCCACGTTGACGTGGAGCCGCTCTGGGTACAAGCCGTACAGCACGTATGTTTGTCCTTTCCATCGATTGACTCATGCTAAGTCTCGGCAGGGTCAAGCCCAAGACCTCGCCATGGGTACCGGTAGCAAAGGCGCGACAGTAGACTACCCTTTGAACCATTTCCTAGCCATCACTGTACATAACAAAGATCCAGTCAGAGCACCAGCCGCGGTGACTTCCGCCCTTTGCGTGATTAGTGTGCATGCTACGCCCTTGACGATCAGTTTCTGCAAGTCTGGTGCCGTCTGCCTTTTGCAGCGAATTAGACGCTGCAATTGTACCCTTGCTCATAATTGTTGAGAGGTTCAGTGACATGTTCGTCCTTCTACGTTGGATAGAGTTGCTGTCCCAGCCCTACGTGCGTCCATCAATTCCTTGACGTTCAATCTCTGCATGTCCGGCCCCTTGTACCTTTGAAGCAACCGGAGGCTGCAGCTGTATCCTTGTCCATAATTGTTGAGGGCCTCGATGGCATGTTCGTCCCAGTGCATTGGATAGAGTTGCTGTCTCAGTCTCACGTGCGTCTGTCATCGCTAAGCTCGCTTTCTGCTGACCCCTGTTCTGCCCTTCCTCACCGGAGTCCCATACCCCACATAACGGCTGCACGATAATAAACGACGGCAGGCCGCAGAGCATGGGTCCAGTAATCAAGGGACTCTGAGAGGTCGGTGGCAATCTGCATAAGCGCGCATAGGAAGGTTGCATGCGGAGAACGATGTTGGTGGGTCCCGACTTCACATACGATATCTAGGTAAGCTGGCGTGCTCTATCGACAAGGAACACAACGCTGAAAAGGGCGGTGGCGTGGATCGGAAGTGATGGTTTCCCCAGGTTTTGGAGGATGCGAGATACGATCTCGTCAGATGGCCGTCAGCACAGTGGCGCACCTTGTTCATCTCACCTGCGGTCTTGCTCACGGTGAGTTTGTTGCGCACTTGCACAATGGCTACCGACAGTGTTAGGACCGATAGGTATTCTGCCCGTGTACGCATCGGGATGCACGAATACGCGGATCAGCGGGCGACCTTCCGTATGGCGACTTGTGCAGGGAATGCATTCACACTGCAGCAGCACGGGAACAGCTGCTGCTATCGCACCGTGGTCACCGAACGACACGCTACCAGCCACATGCGCGGGCGTGACTCAGAGCGGTGAGTAGGGCGGGCCGGCGCCGGGAACGACGTTGCTGCCCGCGCTGCGACGGTTTGCAGCTTCACAGTACGTTCCATAGCTGGCTGGCATACCACAGCTATAGATATCCTCCCACGGCCCCTGCAAGCGGAAGCCCAGAGCTGTGGACATCGGAGCGTCGGCTAATCGACCAAACACCAGCGCGCGGACGTTCGGCCGCCCGTTTGCAAACCTGACGTACTCAAGCGCGGGACCAACGTCAGTGCGTCGAGCCATAGTGGAGCTTTCGATTATATTCTTCGCAGGGCACGCTTGCTTCGCCGCCCCAGAATCGGACATTCTCTGTACGCCTGGGCCAATTGCATCAAGCGCGACGGGGCGTTTGTTATCATTTGGGGAACTACAAATGCGCAGCTGCCGCTCATAGCCGGGACCGCGGACTGCTTCCGACCTTCGACAGCGACAAGAGGACTGCGCAAGAGGCCTCGCGAGAAGCATGTTCGCCCGCTGCAACGGCCCGCTCTGGCGCCTGGACGACTTCTCGTCCTGCTTTGAGCATGAGTAAGTGCATTTTCTGTTCCATTCCATTCTGGCGGGATTGCTCTGTTCCAGGAATCACGATACCGGGTCGACTACGTCAAGAGCTTTACCCGGCGCTGCCAGCGTCCTGCAGGGCTGGATAATTGGTCTCGGTAGTATCCTAGGATTTGAGACATGAACCCACGAGTTCGAGGATTTGGCTCGCCCAGCGATGGTGCCTCCAATGCTGAACAACAGATTGCCCCTCGCCTCCCATTTTTGCGCCAATTGCCACACGCGCCGCAAAACATGGTCCTGTCTCATAGAACTTGGAAACACCGCTTGGAAGCTACCTATCTATCCCGGCGATCAGTTACTGGGCTGGCAAGCTTATGGGCATGGTGGTGGAAGTATTGATGATCGAGCGGCACGCAATACCGAGGCAGCATACGCAAATCGCCGCGTACGCGACCATCGGGGGCTGGGCCGAATGAACGGAACATTTGCACCAACAGAAATTGTGCATAGCGGTCCGGGGACTTCAGGACACGCAACTGTTCATCTGACTTGAATCAATGCTAACTTAGGCAGCTATCTTCAGACATTGATTCCCCTCGCATTCTGCGCCGTGTCACTCCTTTACCTCGCATTCCAGCTATACCAGGAAGCGAAAGCGTCTAAGTACTATCACGCCTACTCGGTACTCCAAGATCCTCTCCAACCGTGGTCAATACACAGCCGCCACTACGATGGCGACGATCCGGATTCCAGCGATGACGACGAGTTCGATCGCCACGAGCAGCTCGCTTTACATCCGACCGCCAGTCGCCAAACTACGTCTACGATGGCGGTGACCAAACCGCGCGGCGAACTCACGGTTGTCGTGCTGGAAGAGATAGCTGTGTTGGCAGCATTGGGTGTGCGTGTGGCGATATTTTTCACCGAAGCATATGGCCGCAACGGCAGGATCGCCGCCATTGCTGGCATCGTCGTGTGGGCATATCTTGCGACGTTGGCTTCGTTGAGGCTCCTCCTGTCAAGCACAAGCCGGCTATCGTTCCCTAGGCTTTGGTATCACACGGCATTCATCTACGGATTTCAATGGATCTTGACCGTCCTCGTCTTCCGATCCGCCATCATCCATCCTCGCTCCTCTCTTCACCAGAATTTGACCATCGCCGATTTCGCTCTCAACTCAGTACTTTTAGTAATAGCTTTATCTTCAAGGAGAGGGAACAAGGCCGTCGAACTCGAATACGAGGGTGATATCATGCCCTCTCGCGAACCTACCGCAAGCGTCTTCTCTCTCGCTACTTGGTCGTGGGTGGATTCCATCGTTTGGACTGGTTACAAGAAGACATATGAGTTATCTGATGTGTGGAATCTGGCGCCTAAAGACAAAGCCGCGGCGGTAATCGCAGAGTATCGACAAGTAAAAAAGACGTCATCTCTGGCATTCCATCTTTTAAAGCACTTCAAGCGCGGTTTACTGATCCAGGCGGGATGGGCCGCTTTGTCAGGTGTCATCGTTTTCGCTCCCACATTGCTTCTGAAGGCTATCTTGGAGTACGTCGAAGCGCCAGAGTATACTCCAAAGAACGCGGCATGGTTTTACGTGATCCTTCTCTTCGTCTCCGGATGCCTGTCTGCACTTGCTGATGGCCACGCGCTGTGGGTCGGACGCAAGATTTGCATTCGCTTGCGCGCGATCGTCATCGGCGAAATCTACGCCAAAACACTCAAGCGAAGAGCTGGTGCGGGTGCCGACAAAGTGCTGGGCGAGGGAAAGAAGAAGAAGCGCGAGGACGAGCCACAGCCTGGGCGATTGAAGAAGATGATGACCTTCGGACGGAAGAAGAAGAAGACGACCCAGGCCGACCAAGCTCAGAAAGACAACGAAGAGAGCTCTGCCGACTCGCAAGTCACGACTGGAGCCATTATTAACTTGATGGCCGTGGATGCGTTCAAGGTCAGCGAAATCTGCGCTTACCTTCATTTCCTGTGGGCCAACACTCCTGTCATGATCATCGGCGCAGTCACACTTTTATACACCCTTCTCGGATACAGCTCGATTGCGGGCATTGGGATGATGGTGTTCCTACTTCCAGTCAATCTTTATGTGTCAAAGCAGTTCTCCAGCATCCAGAAATTAATTTCAGCGGCTACCGATGCTAGGATTCACACCACCAACGAGGTCCTGACGAACATCCGCATCATCAAGTACTTCGCATGGGAACAACGGTTTATCGGGCAGGTTAACGAGAAGCGGACCCTGGAACTCAAGCATTTGAAGAAGAGATATCTGCTCTGGGCCATTGCTGCCACGGTTTGGTCAGGAACGCCGATCTTAATTACTTTCCTCTCGTTCCTCGTGTACACTAAGGTGGAGAAAAAGGATCTTGTGCCATCTGTGGCTTTCACCGCCTTATCTCTCTTCCAGATTCTCAGGATACCACTGGATCAATTGGCCGATATGGTTGCTCACGTTCAAGAATCCAAGGTTTCGGTCGATCGTATCGAAGAGTATCTCAACGAACCCGAAACGGATAAATACGCTCAGTTGGTCACGCACAAGAAAGACGCAGATGGCGCGCCTCTCATTGGTTTCGAAAATGGCACTTTCAGTTGGGGCGGCAAGGACCTGCAAGATAAGACAGCCGCGGAAGCTTTCAAGCTCATGGACCTTAATCTGCGCTTCAAGGTTGGTCACCTGAACGTCATCGCTGGCCCGACAGGCTCTGGAAAGACCTCGCTACTGATGGCTCTGCTCGGAGAAATGACCAAACTGAAGGGCGAAGTCTACCTACCTGGAGGCCGCAGCCGCGAGGATCTAAAGCTTCACCCGGGGACTGGACTAACGGAAAGCATCGCGTACTGTGCGCAGCAGGCATGGCTTGTCAACGGATCAGTAAAGGACAACATCGTTTTTGCGAGCCAGTTCGACGCGAAGCGGTATAAGGATGTCATTGTCGCATGTTCCCTTCAGCGCGATTTGGAGATTTTAGATGCTGGAGACGAGACGCTTGTTGGAGAGAAGGGTGTCACGCTTTCGGGAGGCCAAAAACAGCGTATCTCACTCGCTCGTGCTCTTTACAGTAGAGCACGGCACGTCCTGCTCGACGATGTTCTCAGTGCCGTCGACTCCCATACCGCCAAATGGATTTTCGACAAAGCATTGATGGGCCCGCTCATGTATAACCGTACATGCATTCTTGTCACTCACAATGTCAGCTTGTGTCTACCCGAGGCGGGCTTTGCTGTCGTGCTGGAAAATGGCAGGATAACGGCTCAGGGTACAGCCAACGAGATCATCGACTCCGGCAAGCTCAGCGATGACTTCTCGAAATCCAGGCCTGTGTCTCGTGGTGCGTCAAGGGTACCCTCAAAAGTCAACGTGCCGGGCGATGATGCTGAAGAGGCCCACCACGCCAACGGTATGGCGAATGGAAGTGCGAACGGCCTCGCAGATCCTAAGAAGACCCCAGTCAGCAATACGCAAGAAGAGACCAAGGCTGAAGGAGGTGTCAAGATCGGCATAATTATTATGTATCTGAAGGCTATGGGCCCATGGTACTACTGGGTTGGCGCTGCCATCTCTTTCGCGGCTCAGCAGGTATCCTCTGTATCCACTAATATCTGGATCCGATCCTGGGCCAACGCGTACACGGACAAGAACATGCAGATCATGGGCTCTCACCACAAGACACCGATTACGCATGCACCCACATTCAATGGAATAGG
Organism: Paraphaeosphaeria sporulosa; assembly: GCF_001642045.1. NCBI lineage: Eukaryota > Fungi > Ascomycota > Dothideomycetes > Pleosporales > Didymosphaeriaceae > Paraphaeosphaeria > Paraphaeosphaeria sporulosa. The sequence continues at coordinate 115,951 of NW_017253361.1, read as the reverse complement.
CACCTGTCTGAACAGCGGCACATGCAACTGGGCTATGCCGTACTTGAATAATAATCAACCGACATCCCACCAATACTCTTACAGCTTGATGCAAACAAATCTCGCGAAGCACGATACCGAGGTAGACTCTACGTACTACCTTGCTGTGTATGCTGTTCTCGGCATAGTTTTCATGTTCATCACGTTTGTGAGAGAGGGTTTTCTGTTTGCGGGTTCATTGGCAGCTTCGAGGCGGATTCACGAGAGGCTGATTCAGAAGATTACACATGCGAAGTTCCGCTTTTTCGACCAGACGCCGCTAGGCCAGCTAATGAACCGATTTTCGAAGGACATTGAGTCCGTGGATCAAGAAGTATGTACTACTAATCCATCGTTACAAGATTTCTTTGCTAACCAACATAGGTGGCTCCTGTGGCGATCGGTGTGGTACACTGTCTTGCATCCATCATCACCATCGTTATCCTGATCTCAGTCATCACCCCGGGCTTCCTCATCGCTGGCTTCTTCATCACGGTACTCTACGCTTTGATCGGCATGTTCTACTTGAATTCATCCCGAGACCTGAAACGACTCGAATCCGTGCACCGAAGCCCGTTGTACCAGCAGTTCGGCGAGACGCTCTCTGGTATGACGACCATCCGAGCTTATGGCGACGAACGACGATTCATCCGCGAAAATCTCACCAAGATCAACACCCAGCACCGGCCGTTCATCTACCTGTGGGCCGCTAATAGATGGCTCGCTTTCCGAGTTGATGTTGTTGGTGCGCTGGTGTCTTTTTTCGCGGGAGTGTTCGTGGTGCGGAACGTTGGCCGTATCGATGCGGGCGCTGCCGGCTTGGCACTGACCTACGCCGTGACGTTCACTGAGAACGTCTTGTGGTTTGTGCGATTGTACTCTTCCAACGAGCAGAACATGAACTCGGTGGAGCGCGTCAAGGAGTATCTGGACGTCGACCAGGAAGCACCTGCCGTAATACCAGAGAACAGTCCATCGGTCAGCTGGCCAAGCAAGGGTGCAGTAGAGTTTATCAACTACAGCACAAGATACCGACCGGATTTCGACCTTGTTCTCCGAAACGTTAGTTTCAAAGTCAAACCGGGCGAGAAAGTCGGTGTAGTGGGTCGCACCGGCGCTGGTAAGAGCTCTCTAGCTCTCGCACTCTTCCGAGCTTTGGAAGCCGAGGAGGGTCAGATCATCGTCGATGACATTGATGTCGGCAAGATCGGACTCCAAGATCTGCGCAAGAACATCGTCATGGTCCCCCAGGATCCCACCTTGTTCACCGGCACGATTCGCAGCAACCTTGACCCCTTTGGCTCTTTCACCGATGAGGAAATCTTTCAGGCCCTCCGCGAAGTGCACCTCATCTCCACCTCATCGGTCGCAACTTCCGGCGCCACCACCCCCGAAGGCTCCACCACACCCAAAGCTATCGAAATCCCCGACCCCACAACGGGCGCCGTCGTTGCCGACGTCAACGGCAGCTACTCCGCCTCGACCGTGAACCCATCCTCGATCCTCGCCAACCGCGACTGGCAGCATGGCGAAGCCCACGATGACACCGTCATCATCATGCCCTCCGGCGCCACGACCCACAACCCCGCGGGCGCGGCCGCCCTCGCGCTCAACGCCGACAACAAGAACCCCTTCCGCAACCTCAACTCGCCCGTCACCGAGTCAGGCTCGAACCTCTCCCAGGGTCAGCGGCAACTCCTGTGCCTGGCGCGGGCGCTGCTCAAGGCGCCCAAGGTGCTGCTCATGGACGAGGCCACGGCGAGCATCGACTACGCGACAGATACGAAGATTCAGGAGACGATTCGGGAGATTCGGAACACGACGATTACGATTGCGCATCGGTTGCAGACGATTATTGATTATGATAAAGTACTTGTGCTGGATAAGGGGAGTGTGATTCAGTTTGGCGACCCGCATGATCTTATCAGGGAGGAAGGTGGGAGTTTCAGAAGTATGTGCGAGACGTCAGGCGAGCTGGAGAGTCTAATGAAGGAGGCGGAGAAGGCGTGGGGGAAGAGAAATGGCCAGGCTCCTATTGGAGAGGGAGAGGAAGTGGCGAAGTAGTTGAGGAGAATGGTGGGGGGTTTTTTTTTTTTCTTTCTTTTTTTTATTGCATGGCTGGGGGATGTATGTGCTGCATTTCACCGCGCCGTTGTCAAGGGTCTTTTTCTTTCCTGTTAGGCGTTGGAGGTTGATTGGGCGAGGGAGGTGTGAGTTCCTGTGTCTATTCGGGGAGGACGGCGGGACAGAGGAACCAGGAGGAGCATGTGTATAGCTATCGCTGCCGTCGCTATTTCTGGCAGAGAGGTGAGGGGTACAGGATTAGATGCACAGCATGGCACAGCATTACATTGCGTAGAATAGGATACATTGGATGTAAATACACCAACCTTGTTCCCCTTTGGCTTTCTCACTTCCTCACCTTGTACGCCGATCGACTGGCTCGTTGAAGCTCCCGGTTGCGCTTCCAGATCAGGTCCTTGCATATGTAAGTCACTTAAGGTCCCAGTATTTGGGGTCTTTTACACTATATTCTATCAATGCAATCCACTGCAAGTGCCGACGACCTCGAAATAGTTCGATTGCCAAAACTACAATGTGGACGAGTGCGAGCGCGACAATCTCATGAACGTGGCCGCAACCCACAACGCTCTCCGCCCCGTCGCTATGCAGCATCTCCATCGCCACAATATCGTTGACCCGAGCGAAGAACCTGATCCTAGTCTTGGCAATCTCCTCTGCCATTTGAAGATTGGCTTTCATCATCCGCCGAATGACTTCGACATTGGCAAATGGATCGGCTCATTCAAGCGTCTCCGCAACCTTGCTGTTTCGTTCTCTTGCGACATCTGCTTGGATCGTCGAGACGAAATGTGCCGTTGTTCTCTCGTCAATCTGTGCAGATTTGGGCGTGCAGCTTCACGTACTTCTACAGGGCGTGGCGGAATGCAACACACGAACAGTGCAGTGACAAAAAGGTATACTTCAAATGTCATGAGCATGTCCAGATCCACTTGATTTCTGCGACGGGTGCGATGCTGCGTCGCCGCCATCCACACACTTCACACGTCATCCTCGTCCGCGTCCGCATTTTCATCCTCATCCTCACTCACACCGATCCTCGCCCTCACACACCCCCAGTATCCTGTAGATATGTCTTTCCATTCAAGTCGTCGCTGATGCACGCAAATATCTACAAAATACGCCATAATCCTGATTCCGCAACTCTCCAAGCCCAAGTGAGTTGGCCGCCTTTCGACCGATGCAAAATAGACCAAATGCCACGCCAGAAACGCCGCCGATGCATGCAGAGTGCTGTTTGAAGGAGAGGAAAGGAAATAGAGACGGGAGGATCCTGGTGTTGAGTGGGGGTGATGATGGCGTGGTGGAGGGGTGTTTGTCCGAGGTCCTCCGTTTCGCCGCGCTCTCGGCTGTAACCGCAGGACCGAGTGAAGAGATGCGCATCCCTCCATGTCGTCGTGCACCGCTTTGTAGCCGTCGTATCGCTTCTCTGGGCACCAGACTTCCATCGATCGTCGCAGCCGTCTACTTCTCATCCTCGTCCTCATCGTCATCCGCCTCCCCCTCAAAATCACTATCCATCTCCTCATCCCCGTCCAAATCACTCTCACTCCCCCCAAAGCTCTCGACATCGCTGTCCTCCCAGCTCATATCGAAATCCCCCTCGTCTTCCTTTTTCTTAAACGCGCTCTCGTGCGTCGGCATGCTGAACCCCTTGGGTATGTCCCCCTTGCTGATGTCCAGGTCCTTCTTGACGCGCGTCTTGTACTCCTCGGGCGCATTGCGCAGCATGACGCCAGCGTCGACGTTGGCGGGAGATGAGACTTCTGGGTCGTCGAGGAGCGACAGCACGGAAATCAGCACGGATTCGACGCGCTGCACGGGAGACCAGCGCTCGGCGGCGGTTTCGCCCGAGGTTTCATCGTCGCCGGGCGGGTGCAGGATGGAGATGCAGAGCTTGCCGTTGGGGTAGATGTTGGGGTGGTAGAGGGGGCGGATGAACTGGAAGTCTGTGCAAACTACTGTCAGCTAGTTCGTGCGGTGTCGAAGGGGATTGGAGTGGCGTACCTGGCGGCTGGTAGGGATATGTCTTGGGGAAAGTGAGCTTCGCCTTGAAGTAGCCGCCGTAGTAGAGCGAGTCGGGATTCAGCACGATGAGCGCGACGCTCCACTCAAACACATTGTCGTTGATCAACTATGCGCCCGTCAGTCAAGTCTCCCGCTGCGAGGTCTCGGTCTGAGGCGTGTCGCACGTACCTCGATGTTGGTCCACGTCTCCTTGCTCAGCGCCTTGAACTCGTTCATGAGCATGCGCTCTGCGGATTGCGCCATGTCGACGGCCGTCGAGCGGGTGCGGGCGAGGAGGGAGCTCCGGGCGTGTGTCTGGATGCTGGTGCGCACTCGTTACGTTGGGTTGGAACTCAGGTTGCGGCGGTACGGCGGTGGCGTCGGGCGTTGGGATGGGCCGTGAGCAGGCAGCAAGGCAGGCGGTGCTTGTGTATTCGCGACAGGGTCTGCGGAAGGCGCGATCAGAGGCAAGCGTCAGGTGAAGTGAAGAGGCGTCTAGTGAATGTGAAGCACGAAGATGAATCCCGCGTGAGTCTCGACCAGGGTCCGACGCCGCCTCCACAGATAACCGCCGCCCGACGCCTGGTCGCCGCGCCCTTCCGAGCCTGTTGGCACCCTGTTGTCTATCCTCTCATTTTCACTGGCGCAAGGAGCGCTAGACTTGCCCTTTGCTTGTCACTTTTTCCTGCTGCAGCCCGAGCATTCGCGGTGCGAAGCTGGTTGGTGGGAGCACGTCATCAATCGGCTTCACCTCCCGCTTTCGGAACCAGGAAAACGCATCCATTCCGATGGTAGCGCGACGCCGGATGAGCGTTTTTCGCCGCGCAGGTCACCTGTGCCGTTGATCGTGACTTCTGGTGCCGCACACACTTGGAAGAATCGACGTTTTGTTTTCCGTTCGAGATAATCTCCTCTGAAAACAACGGTGGACGGTGAACGTGAGAAAGGAGGATGGGCTGACAGCTCAACCATCCGAGTACTCTCGCGCGCTCGCTTCACAAATCTAACAAGACTGGCAAAGGACGCATTGTTTGTCAATCATCATCCATTGACCTAGAACATCTATACAAGGAAAGCAACAGTACTAACATGTAAGAACCCGCACTTTCTCCATCACTAAGCGCTATGTATAACTGGACTCTTCCGATCGCACCTTGCTCTAAGCACACCTCTGCAACAAAAAGAAAACGACAAGCAAAATGGTGAACGACATGTACAAGACAGTGCAGTGAAAACAGGGACTCGTATATGACCAAAAGGTCGCAAACACATAATCGAAATCAGATGAACCTCATGCGCTTGGCAACACTCAGGCACGTAGCAACGAACAAGACGATAGTCCCAAGGATGCCAAAGAACCAGGCAATGCTACCGTCCTGTCCAGGCACCTTGACGTTCATGCCGAACAGACCGCAAATCAGATTGAGCGGAACAAGAATGGTCGCGATGACCGTGACCTTACCGAGCGTAATGTTGGACTGGTTTCCCTGGATGACTTGGTCGACCGAGATCTGCGCAAGGTAGTTGGAGTGCGACCTGCTCAACATCTTCTCAAAATGGCCCAAGTTCGACATCATCGTCACGACGTGATCCTGGATATCGCTGAGGTAGAGCCCGACGTCTCCGCGAGGCGCTACGCTGTAAGATTCATTGCAGCGCTTGGCGAAGCCCTTGATGACATCTGCTTTGCCGCCGAGAAGACGGAGCAGTTGCATGACTTTCTTGCGGCAGTCGCCGATGGCGCGTAGGATCTCGCGAGAGTCCTCGATGCGTGCAATGAAGACCTGGTCTTCAATGGTGTCCGTCTCTTGCTCGATAGTACGAAGGACGGGCGCGAAGCTATCAACGATGTCGTCAATGAGGGCGTAGCAGATCCAATCGGCATTGAGGTTGATGTAATCCCGAAGTCGGCTGATGCGCTTGCGAACATTGAGCGCATGAGGGCTCTCAGTGAACGTAAATGACAGAATGCCCTCCTTGAAGACCACGGCATAGAAGTTGATAGGCTCAAGGTAGTCCTCCGAGTCCCTGTCGGTCTGGAAAAACGAACGGAAACAGACAAAGTAGTACTTGTGGAAGAGTTCCACTTTCTCGCGAGGCTCCTGGATTGCAATATCCTCGCGGGTAAGGGGATGCACCCCGAAAGCTTTGCAGATCGCAAATACTTCCTCTTCTGTTGGGTTCACCATGTCCAACCACCAGACTCCAGCTTCTGCGGGGGGCTCAAAGAGGTCGCGGAAGCGTTCGCCAGGCATCAGGAGGCCACCCAGCTCGGCAGCGTGGATGGTGTCGTCCAGCTCGGACGAGAAGAAAGTCCACCGGTTGAGAGGCATCTCCACTTGGCTGGTGGTTTTGTCGACGGTGAACATGTGGGATAGACCTTCCTCGGCGAGCTTCTCCTGAATGGCAGGGTCAACGCCTTCTTTGATTGCCATGGCATCCAAATCCGCCTTGGGAGGAGTAGAATGTCCAGACTTTGGGCGTAGGTCGTTGAAGACCCGAGGCTTCTTGCTGGAAAGGCGGGACTCCACGCTTGGCTTGCGGTGCAGGTTGCCGATGGGCGTCTTGGTTTGATTCTCGACCACAAACTCCTCCAGCTCTTCATAGTCGAACCGGGTTGTCTTGCCCGTATCTTCTTGCACTGGGAAACAGACATCTTCTTCCGCAGAGCTGTGCGTGGAGGCGGTATCGGCACGATGAATATCAGGGCGTTCATCGCTGATGGTCGGGCGTCGGCGTGTGCCACCAGAGACGGTCCGCTGGAGCTCAGCTTCGATCTCTGCAACAGACGGAGGACGGCTGTTAACAGTCCCAGCGCGGCGCCGCGGTCGAAGATCGCCGAAGGCATCCACGGAATTGGGTGGGGACGTCGATCGCGACGTCGTGGAGGATGCCCGGGAGCGCCTCAGACGTTCAACAGTAGGATCTCGAGGCCGCCTGAAGGTATCACGGCGGGCCATGGGGCTGTGAGCCAGCGAGCCACGCCTTCCATATGCCCCATCAGGAGCCAGGTGCGTCTCGTCATCGTCCACGACGGCGGTTTCGAAGTCGCGCGCGGTAACATTGTGCGCCTCGAGGGCTTCGTTGACAAGGTGCAGCGGGGTGAGGCGCTCGGAAACGCCCTGGACGCTCACGAAGGTTGGCCTGCGGGAGCGAGCTGGGGAGGCATCAGCCCTTGGCATTGATGCCGGCTGGTTGCGGTGGTCATCGAGGTCAGACACCGGGGTGCTGTACCTCGTCTGCGACTTCTCGGATCGTGGCGTGTCAGTCATCTTGGCGATTTTGGCAAGCGAATGCGGCTCCGGCTCTTGTGCTTTCTTTTTCTATATTTACGCCAGCGTGAAGGCTTCGCAGCAGCAGCGACTCTTGCGGCGCAAGAGCGTCGACTTTGCCCGGTGAGTCGCTTGTGAGCGCCCACCTCTACAGTGCGCTCAACGTGGACGGCGGCTTCGCGTAGGGGATCGCACCCTACACTCAGCCCTTTCGGGAATCTATGGTACTATAGCCAGATTTCCTAACCCAGTACCGGGATAAGGAAAGGTTCGTGTAACGACAGTAATGCGCAGGAGGGGATGTATCGCCAAAGCCCAGTTATGGGGGCTTCTTGTAGTCGCCTCCGTAGACCCACGCCTTGGGCCCTAGAAGAGGACGAACGAAGGAAAACTTGTGAATGTAGAGGCCCGCCAACTTGGTGGTATTCGAGGTTAAGACGCCGTGGCGTCGGAAGCGCTGGAGGTTTGGAGAGCGACGGAGCGAGAACGTGTGTTATCGGCCAGTCGCTACTAACGTGGGCAGTTTGGTCTGGTCGGCTTGTGGAAGTCAGCGTCGCGCTTCGGGTACAGGGCGCCGACAGGCAATTTTTAGGTGGGACGGGATATAGCATACAGAAATTCCGGATTGCAGATGGTAGCAGTTTGATTTGGTGGTGCAGCAGTTGGGTCCAGAAGGACGGTGTTATTGTGGAGGAAGAGGGGAGGCGGCGAGACGAGTAGTAAAAGTCTGTGGTGGGCCGGGCGCACTTGATCAGCTCGACACCACGCCTTTGGACTGGCGCATGTTTTCTTTCACTAAGGCCCGCGGCCGATGCCAACCTGCGCGAATAATCAATCGCTGTACGCCCTGGCCAATGGCAACGCTGAACACACCAGTCAGTCACGGCTTATGGCCAGAGCCACCATGTTTCAACCGTTTGCTTTGCACTGCATCCAGGACTGGGCCGCAGCGCCCGAATCAGGATTGCAGCGATGTCATGGTGGGTGTCCTTGCCGCGGCCTGCGGCTGACACCCCTGCAGCAAGCAGCCCTACCGTCAGCCACATAATCGTTCACCGCCGTCATAGTGGTCGCATATTCTACACATGTGCCTTGTGAACCTATCTCATCGCCGAATAACTGGTACCAACGTCAGACTGATGAACACTCCCCGAACCTTCAGAACAGCTCTATAACAATTTCAAACATTTTGATGGTATCCATCAGCACCGAGTGTCATTTCTTCACGCACCATTGGTAAAAGGGACCAGTCATCCCAACATCAATAGTTCACCTCTGGAACAATGCGCACGCCTTTCGAACCAGGCCATAATCCCTGACCCTGTACACTAGGGATCTTCTTACTCAAGGACAAGCGTCGCCCTTTCCATACACTCGTTCTTGGGTCTCTCAACGTGCCAGGCGGACTACGCTGATTCGTGATGTTCTCAAGGTTCTAGCCACTGAGGAGCAATAGGTCAAGCACGGGTAGCCGGCCGGAAGGGCGGAAAGAGATGTCCATGCTGTGTATGCTTGGCAGGTGACTGAGCACATTCAGAAGGATCGGATGATGTTGAAGACGTTCGTGAGAGATGTTTTCCTCATTCCGCTCGTCGCAAGCTTGAGTGTAGGTTGACTGTTACGTGCAGAGGCAGTGTGATTGCCGGACCCTTCCGCCACATTCACTTCTGTTCGCATGTACACATTGAGCTCGCTCCATTGTAGTTTCCTGACAGTTAAAATGATACGGTATATTCTTCAAGGAGAACGCTACAAAAGCTATTGATATCTTTGGTGCTCGTACTCAGGTACGAGCAGCCATGCACGGGCCTGTTGCGCTAGTGCTACACCGCGGCGGAAGTAGCCACCTAACCGTCCGCTACAGACCGTGCCAAACCAACCCCAGCGCGCTGCTTGACCTCAGCTCCCTTCAACCCACAGCCAAACCCATACCAGCGCCCGCAATGGCCGACCAGCTCCTCGAACAAGTGCGCGACGCCATGGAGGGCCAAATCGTGCGTCGCCCGTTCCACCCACCACCTGCTCTACTAACCACTATTCGCAGGACTTCGAAGGCCAGCGCCTAGCCGAGCTCCTCACGAACGTACTTCTTGGTGCCGTCGGCGTACGCTCTCCTTCCGCTTCCTCTCCCTTGATTGTATAATCGCTCATAGGAGGAACAGATCTTCGCCTTCTTCATCGGGTTCATGGCGCAGGACATCACGCTGACGCTGTACATTGGGCTTGCGGGCACGCTGGTCACGTTCCTGGCGGTTGTGCCGCCGTGGCCGTTTTACAACAAGAACCCTGAGGGGTGGTTGCCCGCGCATGTGGCGCAGGCGGGGGTGGGGGGGATTGATGTTGATGGGTTGAAGGTTGGATAGAGAGGATATGCGGACGCCATGATTTGGGAAGCATCTCATTACCAACGGACGCTCAATCAGGATTTGATATAGAGCCCATCATCAAAGGCTTCTGCTGCCCGTGCTATGCTACCTCATGAAACCCGACCATATGCCCGGACGCCTACATAATCCGTCTTAGACATATACCGCTGCCGCCATGCGGACTGGGTATGTCACTGCAAGGACGGTTCGTCATGTGCGTACTACGCATGCCGGACAATAGGATAAAGCAATTATCCCCAACCTTGTCTCCAGTGAAATGTGTGCGCGAAAGACCGTCTCTTGAACCTCTCTACCGACCGTACTTCTGGAACTCCCAGTCTCGGTTGTCCAGCGGGCACACTTGACGGGTCTTGAGCCATCGCGAGATGCAATGGAAGTGGAAGGCGTGCTGTAGCTATTAGCTATGAGAAGACAAACAGAGAGACCGACGTACATTGCAAATGCCCCACGCGACGGTGCATTCCTCACTGGTGGCGGATGCCTGGTTGGCCTGGCACTCGATGCACAAGTCCATGATGTGGTTTCGGCAGATGGCGCAGTTGTCGACCACAATATCCCATGCCCAGAGAGCAACGGCGTTCCACTGGAGCTTGATCAGCGACTTATTCGGGGTTAGATACAGCATATCTCACCTTCTTGACCTCAAACCGCTTCTTGTCGCCCTCTGCGCCGGCACCTGCCTTAGGGGCCTTCGCCTTGGGGGGCGCAGGAGCATCTGTCATGGGCACGTCCGCCATGGTGTTGATGTGTATGCGCGAACGTGGGGATGCGGGGAGCTGCTTGTAGGTTCCCGGCAAGCACGATGCGGTGGCTGTTGGTGCAGGTTGATTGTCGAGGTCGATTTCGGGCGCAGAGATGTGTACGGTTAGGCGGTAGCTTTCGTGACTGTGGTGCGAGGGTGGCGCGGTGTGAAAGTCGATGTGAAGGCTACCGGTGGTGCCTACCAGCTATGAACGCGCCAAGCCCCGCTCTTGCCTGGGACCGGGGATATGTCATAAACACAGTTTGGTTATTCCAGCGAGAGCACAAGATTCATTTGGTTACCAACGCCTTCCATAAAGACATATTGTGTTTACGTACGCTGCTCCCAAGCAGATACGCGTTTCTGCGCTGTTCCAACTGTATCTCAGCCCTACACCGCAATCAGGCGCCGTCGCCACGCTCGGTCTTGGCCGTAGGGAGAAACAAGGCGTTAGCGGACTTCATTCACGCTTGCGACATCACAACACCCCTCCTTTACCTGCAACACTTTCTCCGAACCACACGGTCCATTTCCATCATTACTCTCGACAAGTGGATATGAGCTCTTCAATCTCCAGACATCTAGCCACAGCTCTATACGCCCCCACGAACACTGTCTCGTCATCCCGACCCACATCATCCGTCACTCAGCGCACGACCAAGGGCATCCGCCGACGGCCCTCGAGATAGCCACCGACCACCCATACCGATAACCAAACAATACATCCCTGATACTACTACATGTCGGGCACACAGGCTACAGCCTCTCCACGCGCGCCGCGGGCGCACAACGCCGCGAAGCAGAACGGCACTGCATCACCCAGTAACAATGGCGGCAGGGGTCAAAGGAGGAACAGAGGGAATCGCGCGCACAATGGAAACCATGCGACGGCGCCACAGGGAATTCCTGGCAATGCGCTCCAGGACCCATCGCTTTCCGAAAGCGCAGTGCTCTCGAGCGAGGACGTAACCATGCCTGTCGGGCCGCGACAGCCCAAGAAACATACCCGCTCCCAACCATCCACTGATCGCGTATTCTCCCCCAACGGCGCTCCTTACGCGGACACGGAAGGCGGTCCTGGCCATTCTGCCGCAACTCCCGCCAAGACCCAGGGCGCATATGCCGGTCCTACCTTTCATGCTTCCCCGGCTCCGTCTGCGCTTCCCATTCCCAAGTTTCTTTCCAAGTCTGTCCCTCCCAAGACGCATACAGGTCCCCCAACTCCACCGCCCGAGGAGGGTTCTGACTCCGGTTCTTCGCCCTCTCCGTCTCCGTCGCGCGGTGCACCGATTCCTATCCCCTCGCGTTCCGCCCAGAACTCCCCTCTGGATCTGTTGTTCAAAGCTGATCGAGCAGAAAGAGCCAGGAACGTCAACTGCAGCCCCTCATCAGCTTCATTTCCTCATCTTCCTTCAGGCGGCGGCAGGCCGCAGCACCTCAAGCATGACTCATTTGGCTCTCTGAATGCCCCCTTTCCCATTGAACTTGAGGCAAGCAATCAGCCTACGCTTTCCCCACCTGCAGGTAACTACCGATCTGCCACTGCGCCTTCGAAGATTTCACAAATGGAGGCTATTGCTCAGCCCAAGGAATCCGATCCCATCCAGGACCTCATGAACCGGCTTTCCATGTCGCAGAATAAATCCAATTCTTCTACTCCACCAAGGACTGGATCATCTGATCCGGCTTTGCAACATCAGAGTCCCTCTCCTTTCCATGATGGCAGGCCCTCTCCTTTCCGCAGCACTTCTGGTCCTACTACGCCTGCACCTTCAACCCAAGTTCAAGAGGATTATGAAAAGATAGTTTATGGTAATCAAAACCTTTCTTCCAAGTTCAAAGCTGCCAAAATGGATTCGGCGAAGCGCAACTCCGGCCTTCGAACTGAGATCACTGCGGATTCACCACTTGTTCCGCAGGGCGGATTTCCACCTATTTCTGTAATGAATAATGATTCGAGGAGCATGATTGGCAATGCTTTAAACAACCCGGGTGGCCCTCGCCGTGGGTCGGCGCCGCATATTGCTCCAATTCCACCTTACCGAGGCGTACCCAACAATCAGAACATGCGCAGCCCTAACCGGCGCAGCTACCAGGCTCACCCCAATCATGCGCATCCGAAACCAAATGGCTACGCACACGCAGTCCCGGGCTCACCTGCTTCAGTCCCCAAATCGACCACTGCTATGGCGTTCATTCCTTCTTCCGTGCGCGCGAAGCCGCCACCCACCCCTCCCCGGAAAGCTGAAAGTGACAATGCGGCTTTGGAACAAAATCTCAAACGTATGCTTAATCTGGGCTCGGGGGATACGAACGGCGTCCGGTGATCTTTGGCGTCTTGTGCTTCTCGTTCGATATCCTGCATAGCTTGCGATCTGTTCATGCGTCCTCCTCCATCTGTCAATATTGCAATATTGCAATTTCTCTTGTCCTTGTTTGTTTGACATGTCCGTCCCTTGGCGGACCTTCTCGTATATGTGTATCAGGCGTTACTGTTTTTGGGGGAATGTGACCGGCGAGTCACTTAGGTGCTGGTTGTGGTTTTGACAGGGTCGCAGGTATGGCGCGATTACATCTGCGGCGTGATCGGTTGTTTGGATGGCTGTCGTCGAAAGACATGCACACAGCATGATTGGACGATGGTGAGGATCACGGGACGAATGTAGATAGAGGCGTCTCGTTCAATCGGCATGTCTTCTAGTGGCTTACGGTGGGCTTTGCTTTGGAAACCGGCGTCACTTCGTCAATTCGGCTGTCCTCGCGAGAAGGATCCAGGCTCGACCATTACCACTACACAACATATAAAAGCAAAAAACACAAAAAATATTTGGGCATGATGCTCACCTTTGTCCCTTCTTTGGGGGCAGAGGAGTATTGTTGTCTAACACTGGTTCCCACTGCTGGCTTGTGATGGTGAGGTTCATCCTACTCTCACTGTACATATTCCGAGGCCTTTCATATACGTTATCCGGTATGAACTACACCAGTATTACGGAAATCGAGAACGTAGGTGCGTCCTTCATCTTGTATCAACTCAATGTACTGATACGATAAACAGGAACGTAAGCACGCACTGTATTAATTTAATCTACTATGCGGTTATTGACTTAGCTTATGATACTCCAGCGTCGATGTTCATAAAGGTTCTGCGTTGAGAGACAGTGATGTATGTGTATACCTTATCCTATATAAACTCGGTCTACTTTACGGTGGTGAGCCCATTGTGCATTGACATGGCCTGAATGCTCACACAGTGGCTGACACGTAAAACAGGAGTATATGCGTTCACTTTATCCTGTAGGGACTCACTTTACTATACGGTTGCTGATTTGAAGTGTGTTGGCCTAGCCTTGGTATTCACAGTATATATTCGTAGCTAATAACATGAGTAGGCGCACACCTCATCCTATATCAACTCAGTCTAATATACAGTCATCAACTTGACGTTTTATAGCCTATCGTGGGTATATATATCAGGGTCCGCTATAAGGATGTTAGACAAGTAATTGATACCTCCTGGTATGACTTGCGTTCGATCTAGGATCGATTCTCAATAGTCCACAGCTTCACTGTCACCTACCTCACCTCTCTTATTTAATATGGCGAGCTGCCTTCACATGCGCGTTTGCAAACGCGCCTGCCTTCTGCGCGTGTCTATCGCGTCGTAATAGCAAGCGGCCGCTCACTGCGTCGCGGCCATATCTCTCTTTCCCTCCACAACGCGACGCAGCGCCGCAATACGCTCTCAAAATGGAGAGGATCAAGAAGAAAGGTAATACTGACTTGCTGCTTTGACTATTTCCCCTAGCACACTACCCTCACTTCCCTAATGCTGCGTTGTATTTTGAGCTTTTTGTGTCCGGCTGTGGCTAGCTGTACATTTACTTAAGATGGAGGATCCGACCGTATGTATAAGTTGATGGAACTAATGGCCATAGCTTCGCGCGTTTTCAAGGATGAAGAAAAGAAGATTGAGCCCGCGGTCGAGCCAAACTTCTTCACGGTCCGGCACGATCGCCCGCATTCAGCAGGCACTCAGGTCGCGCTGTGGGAAGCTCAAAAGCCGCTGACAGCTGAGCCGTTGCGCAAGGTGGTGAAAAAGAAGTGTAAGTGTAGGCATGTCTCTCACCTACTGCCCACTCACCGATGTGTAACTTTCAACCGCCTTTGCCTGACAAAGAAACAGCATCAATCCTCAGTCTCAGGACCCAGAAGCGCGACGAGGATAAAGTGGTGACTACGGACGCTCCAGTCCCGCCGGTGCCTCCGATCCCAGCGAAGTTCAAATACTCTCTCTTCCCTCAAGACAAGCCACTCAGTCCGTTCGACGTCGCAGCTCGGTTGCCATCTTCAGAGCAGCGCCCCGACACCGCGGGCTCCGGCTTTGGCTCACGAGCAGTCCCTCACCCGAAGGCAACCGTGCCGAGCAAGTTCCAACCGATCGCGACGCCGTACAGCAAGCCGAGTAGTCTGCGACGGTCGCCTTCAAAGGTGATCTTCCCGTCTTCGAGTGAGAGCTCAGCTTCAGCCGAGACACCTGACACTGGCCGCTCCACCACCTCTGTTCTAGAGCGTCCGCCGACGAAACCTACCAGGAACTTCACGCCTATCATGACGCCGTGGAGCAACGAGAAGGGACTACCGGAGTCACCACGGCGTGTAATCGCCCCGGTCCGTCCGCCCTGGAGCAATGAGCCCGGGCTGCCCGAGTCACCGCCAAAGCCAGTTCCCTGGCCCGGCGGGTCGCGTAGTCCAAGCCCAGCCTCGAGCGTCCGCACGACAGTCGATAGGGCGCAGTATCCGTCCAAGGAGACCACGCCTCGCACAAAGCCATTCGAAGGCACAACCTTCGGCGTCCCCGACGAGGACCTGCGCGCCATGTTCAAGGACCATCCAGATGTCATACGCTGCAAGAAGATGTTCGAACCCGGCGGAAAAGTGAGCTCGGACATTGCCCACCCACCTGGCATCCCCGCCGCAGAATACCACAAGATGAAGGCGCTGTATGATCTCACTGGCTCGCCGTTCAACGGAGACACCGACAGCAAAGGCAAAAGTAAAGGAAAGAAGCCCCAGCCGCTCCAGCAGGCATCAAGCGCTTACTCCCTCAAGACAGTCACACCCTTCTCGGTCCATGAGCATGCTATCCCACGCTCCGCACCTCTCGACCCGCCCTTGCCTTTTCGCCCGATTCCTCGTAGTTCGAAGAGCGAAGCCTCCTCGCCTACGACCCCAGACTTCGCGAATCTCAGCACAGCCGCCGAGCGCAAGTCGTCTTCGCCATCCGCTCAACCTAGATCCAAAGACACGCATACAACCTCGACATCTGGCCGCCGCTCAGGCTACACGCCGTCCTCGCTCGGCCGCTCCTCCACCAACGATAGCACCACCAAAGACACCGTTCCTAGCGTCCGCAAACTCAAGTCGAAGAAGTCGCTCCGGAGCCTCTTCCAACGCGACCCTGCGCCCCCGATACCCTCCCTCCGCCACCTCCCCATCAGCAACCCCATCCCAACCGCACCCTCCCGCGCCGACTCCCCGGCCACAGTCCCCGGCTCTACCCCCAAATTCACCAAGGAGTTCTGGGAGCGCGACACCCTCATCTCGTTCCCGATCCCTCTCACCGATATCCCCAGCGATGGCTCGCCCGTTCCTGGCCTGCCCAGGGCCCTCTTCAAGCACACGAAGCGCGCGGGACCGCCGCCCATCGTGCCTGCGCGGCCGGGTGATGGGAAGGTGGATTTGGAGATTGTACGGATGCGGGGGGTGGGGGATGGGAGGATGGTGTATGTGAAGAAGGGAGGTGGGGAGGATGAAGATGGTGTTAGGGGAGCCTGGGTTCCAGTGGCGCATCAGGCGCCGCCGGGTGTGGATATGGGGATTAAGAGGAGCGATGGGGAGGTTTGGGAGAGGTTTAGCCATGAGCGGTATGGAAGTGTGGAGAGGATTGAGAAGGGTATGAGGGGTATGGTTGTGGATGACTTTGTCTTTGGCGAGAAGGAATTTGTGGAGGATATCTGAGTATACCCTGGGTAGGTATCTGGTTTTCAAAGCATGATTGGCATGGTTGGGTACGCATGGTAATGGTTGGATTGCGTGGGACATGACTTTGTATATGAACACCCGGGCTACGTTGAGTTCCTCAGTACTTTTTGCTCGGACTTCGAGATCACAACAAAAGCTTCTGTAAATTCCCTTCTTCGCATAAAATTAAACCATAAATACCCAGAGTACAGTCGACCTGCGCATTTCATAGTGTATGTGGACGTGAAGGAGTTTGTGGGAGATATCTGGGCGGCATGAGTGTACCCAGGACGAGGTATGTAGACTGGCATAATTCGGCGGCATGATTTGGCATCTTTTAGTTAGCTTCGGTCATATTTGTCCAATGTATAGGTAAATAATTCAATAAAGAATACGTGGTGAGTATACACAGGCTACGTGATGTTCTTTAGCTATCTTGCGCTGCCATCGAAATTTGGGCATCACCAACCCAACTATTGATACAGAAACTTTTCTCAAAACCCCTTAGCCAGACAGAACTTGGAGTACATTGTGTCACTCCATGCTAAGCCAGACACAGGCAGGCAAACTGTACTCAAACCCCCGTCCCGGCACTGTACCTCGTCTCACTCACATACTCCTTCTTCGGCCCCTTGACATCATACCTGACCTTCCACCAACCCACCCCATCCCCGCCCACGGGCACCTCCCAAATCGCAGCATACAAATCCCTTCCACAAAGATGCTGCTCCCTATTCCTTATCCTCGCCACCTCACCAGCTACCTCAGCACCCTCCTGCAAAGCCATTTCCACAAACAGTCCCCCTACCCCATCAGCATCCGCCTCCTCATCCCCCGCCTTCTCCGCCCAAAAATGCACCGCAATCCACTCCGCCTCTGGCACCCGCTCCAGCCTCTCGTCCAACTCCCCGCGCAGCACGTAAACGTACTTCATGCGGGTGGTAAACGTCATGCCCGTCGTGGTCGTGAACTCTCCCTCCTCGGCGTAGAGCAGTGCAGGCCGGGAAGACGGTAGGGGCGTGAACGTTGCTGTGCCGGTGACGGTACCGGAGGGGTGGGTGGGCAGAGCGGAGGTGAGGGTTCGGGTGAAAGTCCAGGGGGAGGAGGCGTGGAGGGCTGTGAAGAGAGAGGCAGCAGTTAGTTTGCTTGGTGGTGCTGATGTGTTTGGCGGAGAGGGCGAGGCGTATGCTGCGGCCTCGGAGGGATTCGGCATGAGCCACGCGTTGACGGACTGCAGTGTTGCTCGCGGGGGGTTAAGCGTCGGATGCGTGGTCGCGAGCCATGCGAGCCGCTGCTTGATGGTCTTCTTGTCGATTCTGGCGTGCGTGTTTGGGACGAAGGTGAGTGCGCCGGAGGCGTCGGCGTACGTGCAAAGGATGGCGAGGGCGGTACCGACGGCGAGGTCTTTGCCTGTGGGATCGCAGATGAGGATTTTCTTGTCGATGGTGGTTGGCTCAGGCGGGAGCCAGGTTTCTAGGATGGGCAGGCGCTTGAGCTGTGTGCGGAGGTCACGCGAGCCGAGCTTGCCGGTTTGACATTTGAGGTGGAGATACCTTGTTTTCGATCCTGATGTCAGTCCTGGAAGTGGTTCGGGGCCGCAGCTAACGACCACGTCGAACGGCGTGGTATTTAGGTTCTGGGTAGTGGAGATGTACAAGTTGGACGTTGGCTTAATGAGAATAGGTGCCGCGTCGGAAGTCGCTTCACCTTCGACAAGTCTCTTAATAAGGTCTGGAAGGTCTTCTTCGTTTGTGTTGAGCAATTGCTCTCCGTGGCTCCAGAAGAGTGTCGGCGTGAGGCCCTGAGACCAGGCTTCGTGATCATCGGCAGCGCCCTGGATGTACCCGCCTTCGGACCCCTCAGCGCCGTTCACACGTCGTGATGCAGTGCATAGCACTATCGGATGAAAATCCGGGAAAATAGGCGGTGTCTCCGGTATACTCGAAGTCTGCGTCACCCAAATTGGCCGCATTGCTTTCCCGATCGTGCTCCGCAAGAGTTCGACATCTGGTTTACATATATCCAGGAACTCGCGGACAAACCCATCTATCCGCCTCTCAATCTGTGCATGCTCTGACTGGGACACTGCTTGAGGTGCTGTGTGTAGCTCATGGACTCCCTCTTCTGAGAAGAGCACGCGGTTCATCACGCAGCACCAGACAGGAACCGTTTTCGAGAGCGCATCCGGCATGCTCTTTCCACGGCGTGTGGAGTCTACGATGACGCACCCGCCCTCTCTGCCGACCAAATCAAGCAGCTGCAAGTTCAGTCTCCTGACACTGAACTTCCACTCGTTCGTGTGCCCATCCGTGCTCTTAAAATACACGCTCTCAGCTTTTCTCGCAGGAGGTATGTACCAGCTTCCGCACCGCTCATTTGCCACAAGCGGGAGACCATAGGATTCGGATACTGATGCGACAAAGTTCGCATCAAATTGTATGGATGAGAGACGGTTATGAGTGGACAGCGCCGATCGCTTCAGAGAATTCAGTGTCCCGGAGATAGAAAGAGACTGCGTGGGGAATATCAAGTCTGATTCGTTAAGTGGACGAGACATATTCTCTATACTCACAGCTGTGGCTCACGACGGGCGGCACTTGTGAAGTGAGTTGAGTGAATGTAATCGCTTCGGGAGCTCTTGTGAAAGAGCTAGCGCGGGAACGGCTAGGGCGACTTGGCATGTGCTCAACCAAGTGCAGACATGTTGGTAGAAATGTACCATTCGAACGTGGCTATCTTGCGTCGTACATACGATCAAAGCATGAAAGCAGCATTTATACTGCTTAGGGGTATCTCAATACAATCCAAGCGCCGATAAAGTCCCTCAAATAATGCGGCACCTCCAACAAACCCGATTCAAGCGATGCCATTGCATATCTATTCCGCGCCCCAACCGTCGTTCTCGTCGACCTCGAGAACCTCCACGTCCTCATCCTGAAACGTCACCTGCTTTTCTTTGCCCTTCTTGCCCTTCTTCCGCTTCCCCGCTTCGTTTTCGCCTCCTTCTTCGTCACTCATAAACCCAGCCAATCTCTTCTGCCTCTTCTCCTCTTCATACTCCGCCTTGGCCTCCTCGATCTGCCTTCTCGCATCCTCCTCTGCGGCCTCTAGTTCCTGTTTGATCCGTTCGACTCGATCGTACTGCTCGTTCTCTTTGCCAGACGCTTTCAAAAAGTCGTCCCAGTTACCCAGCCGTGTCTCCTTCTGCTGCAGAATTTCTTTGATGACCTCCGGCTGCTTTCGCTCTTCGCGGGTGAATTTGAGCTTGAGCGAGCGGCGCGAGACACCTTCGAAAAGCGTAGTCATCATGCCAAAGTCAGTGCCAAACATCCTGAGCGCGTCGTAGAAGTCTTGCGTGCTTCTGATGTCCCACCGCTTGCCTTGACCGGGCAACAGGAACTCTTCGGGATATCGCTTGTTGTTCCGCATGAAGCTCCGGGACGTAATGCGGTTTGTGAAGTCGTCTTCCTCAACGACCTCCTCCGCATACATATTGTCGGCGATTTCTTCGTAGTTTACCTGACCCGACCCCTGGACGATCCGCATCTCGCCTCCCACGTTCTCGTATCGGACCTGCTCTTGTGCGGTACGAACTGCGTCCTCCTTTTCTTGCGCCTGGCGTTCCATCTCCGCATGCACAGCTCGGCTATTCATTTGCTCGGCTTCTTTTTCTTTTTGACGTTGTTTAACTTCCTCCCAGTTGATCTCGCGCATTTTCTTTTCGCGTTGCGACAGCTTTCCAATGCGTACATTTCGCCGCGCAAGATCGTCCATAAAGAAGCTGTCCTCATCAATGACCTCATCTTCAGCGTCTGAGGGAGTCGGCGCTCTCGGAGGTCGACCCTTTCGTTTCAGTTGTTGTTCACCTTCGACACTGGGTTGCGAAGTACTTTGGCGCTTCCTTTTCCTCGATGGGGTCGGGTGGGTGACTGCCCAGATGTTCTCTCCGTTCTCTGCGCTTTGACCATTTTCTCCGCCTTGCGCATTCTCGACATTCTCCCCAGCCTCATTCTCTACTATTGCTGCGACGTCCTTTCCAAAACCAGTGGGTGTTGGGCCTTTTGCCTTCGCCTTCGTGGGTTGCCGTTTCTTCTTGGGAGGTGGTTGTGTGGCGCCATCTTCTTCGCCAACAGTCGCATCTGCCGCTTTTCTCTTGCCTCTGGCCTTTGCACTTTGTCGTACTGGTCGTGGCGGCACGTAATCATCTCCCACCCCCCCAGTATCTCGCAGTCTGGCCTCCTCCTCCTCCCCTTCCTCCTCATCCATATTTCGGAGTGTGACCGCCTTCCGCCTGCGTCTTCCTGGGGGTTTGCGAGGCTGTGATGTTGTCGTTGGCGCTTGTTCGCGGTCAACTGTAGCATTAACGGCATTCCATGACCGCTCTCCCGTGGCATCCGTCGTGGCTTGTGGAGCAGGTGTGTAAATGGGCCTTGCATTTTGCAATTCTGTGTAGGATGCGGCCTCTGCAGGTGGTTCCGAAGGAGTTGCACAGGTAACAAAGGCTTCTGTTGTTGGACTGACGTCTTCGATAGCTGTAACGATATCCACGGTGGTCTCGGCCGCAATCTCTGGGCCCCGTTCTGGGACAGCATCAGTCGTCTGCTCCAGTCGCACTCCCCCTCCAGACGTCGAGAGTACTGGCTCTTCTTGTGAGGCGACTAGTGGTTCGGCAACAACTGGGTCTGGTCCAGTCTGTTGTGCTTGGCCTTCATCGCGTACTTCTGATTCTGGTCGCCCAGACTCTGTCTCCGCAGCAGCCACGGGTGGAGTGGTAATTCGTGTCGTAGGTCGTGTGGACGTAGCGGCGCTATCTTCCGGTCGAGGTACGGCATTCTCGTCCGAGGCGGGTGTGGGTAACGATGCGGCGGTCGGGCCAGGAGCAACTGCTGTCAACGATGCATGTACGAGATTGGTGTGAGGCACATTTTGCTGGGAGGGCTCTTGGGTCGCAGCGGGTGTGGGAAGCGGCGCGGTTGCTTGTTGGTCGGTAGAGGGCGAAGAATCGGGTTGTGGTTGACTCTGCTCTGCGGCGGTGGCAGGATCTGCTCGAGTTTGCGATTCGGTTTGCGGAGGCGGTTCGAAAGTGGTATCTGTAGTGGAGGTGGAAGGCAAGGGTGGCTTAGGCGCGGCAGGTGCAGGTCGACGTCGAACCGCCTTCTTGGGCGCGAATGTCTTTGCGCCCTCTGGTGCAATATTAGCAAAGCCTAGGTGCTGGTGTAAGGAAGACGGACTGTTGATGAAGGCAGAGGTGATGGTGGGCGCCTTGGGCACAGCTTTGGGCTGCAACTGATCCCCCTCTCCCGACATACTAACTGCTGGGTGCTGCTTCTGTAGAATCGAGGCCGACAATGTCACAATCTAGAAATTCGCGGGGAAGACGCGCCTGCCTCTGCACGGACTGCACAGACGCGCCAAGCAACGTTAGCGTGCACGTGAGCTGGGAGCGAACTGAATCTGCGAGTGCCAGGACACCTCCACTCACCCTTCCCACCGGCTACCACCCACACGACACGCATTACCCGCGCCCTTACTTCTGTCTCTCTTTCAACGGCGATCGTGCACCTCTCCTTTGTGTTCCATGACTTGATAGGCGCGCCTTCGCCACTCCATCGCCAACGTCGCTTCGACTGCTCTGATGAGGCTCGAAGCCAGAACCGTCGTGCCCCCATCGCTTGACACCGTCAAGATGGAGGACCGCAAGCGGCCCAGCGCCTCGGAGGACACAGCGCCTCCTGCCAAGAGGCAAGCCGTCGCCGTGAATGGCGTAAGACCACATCCAGACGCTGACATGCCGTGGAAAGACGACATCGAGGTCCGCCTCCGCCCCCATTTGCGCCCTGACCGCCGTCGTCGAACATGATTGCTGACTAGACAATTTGTGCAGGCTTTCCAAAAGGATGCTATCCTCCGCCAGATGCGCGAGTACAAACGTGAGAAGGCTACGATCGAGTCTCAGCTCGCCGAGATCGAAAACCGCTCCCAACACCACGACGACCACCTGCGCACGATAGACATATGGTTTGATCAGGTTAGTGCATACTGCTTTCGATGTCCTGGGGCTGTGCTGACGGTTGCTAGTTGATTGATGAGATTAAGATCCTCAGTGGGGAGAAGCTCCCTACGGCTCAGCAGGACGGTGAGTGCACGCCCCAGGACTCGAAAGCAGTATTGGCACGGTACCTGACCAACAGGGCAGGCGCTTCCAACATACCCGCATCCCTTTTCTTTCAGGACAGCGACACCTTGCGCAAACACCTGTCTGGCCGCAAGGACAAGATTCTCGCAGCCTTGACCTCCTTGTTCGCCAAATATCCCCCAGCAAGCCCTGAGGTCGCCAGCCTGCAGCAGCAAATGTCTAAGATTCTAGCGTCCGAGAAAGAACATATATGCGAGCTACAGCGGGCTGGTACAGAAAAAGAACAGATGGCTGAACGATTGGTCGCGGCTACTCACCGCTATATGATTGCCGAGAAGAAGCTCGACCGTCTAAAGAGCCAACAAGTTCAAAAACTGGAAAGTCAAACCCTGGCTAATGCTAGCATCAAAGAAGAGACCCCATCTGCAAGCAACGGTGCGGAACCAACGAATGGCGTCGAAGCTACTGGTTCCGGAGAAGGGTCAGAATCTGATCGGAAACAAGCGCTGGCCGAAGCCGCAAAACGCAAGGAACACGTGCGTCAGCTGGAGGCCGAAAATAAGAAGTTGACTGAGGAAGTTTCTGCCCTGAACATTAAACTAACTGGCCTCTCCGACGACGACTACGCCAAAACGGATTTATTCAAGGCATTCAAGTCACAGCACGAGGACGTTATTAAGCGCATCAACCATCTGGAAGCAACTAACATCCAATTACGGACAGAAGCGCAGAAGTACCAGGCTGAGAGGACCGCTTACCGCATCAAGGTGGACGATGAAGCACGAGCCACCATTAGCGAGTCTGAGGGTAATGTGGTCCAAGCCGAGGCCAACCTGGCGCGTATTCGCCATGCTCGCGATGAGCTATTATCCAAGGTCAGCATATACGAAGCCACCCAGAAGAATGTGGATGTCTCGAAGCAGCAGACTCAAGAGCTCATGAGCGCCTGCGAGAGCCGTATCTCTGCATTGGAGTCCGAGTGCGAGCGATTGCGCTTGCAGATTGCGGAGAAGGATCAAGCAGAAGGATCGACAGAGCAAGAAAATTTTACGCCAGAGCAGCTTCAAAACAAGCTCAAGACACTCCAAAGCCAATATCAGCTCGTGGTCAACGAGTTGCCGGCTATGGAAACGGCGTGGAAGAAGGCCCAAGCTGTTGCTGGAAAAAAGATCGCCGAAACCGCGACCTGGGAAGAGAATATAAACAAGGCATACGCTGATAAGGCGAAGGCTGACCAGAAGTTTTTCGGAGCGATGAAGGCTAAGGAATCCCTGGAACAGCAAATGCGAGTACTGCGAGCCCAGGCCACCAAAGGAACCGAAGTTGTCGCACAACTGAAAGAGGCGGATTCACTAAGTCGATCTTTGGTCGACAAGCTGGAGAAACAGACGACCGAAATGCGGGCTCAGATGGAGGATCTCTCGCGCCAGCATCGGGAGTTGCAGCAGAAGACCAACGAGGCTGCCATCGTTACCGAAGGGCACGTGAGCCAAATTGCCGAACTCAAGAAGCACATCGAAACCAAAGACGCCGCTTATCTCGAGGCGAAGAAGGCGAAGCGCGAAGCTGAGGTCGAGCGAGACAAGATGGTGGAGAAGGTTGAAGGTTTGGAGCAGGAGATTGAGCACTGGAAGCAGAAGAGCTTGGGCAACCAGAGCGAGCACACTGCATTGATGGAGGTACGTACATGCTTGCGAACAGAACTTGAATACCGATCCTAACGAACGTTTAGTCTATGCTACAGTGCCAGATCTGCAAGAACAAGATCAAGAACACGGTCATTAAGACGTGCGGTCACGTCTTTTGCGACGGCTGTGTCCAGGATCGACTCACCAACCGGTCCAGGAAGTGTCCCAACTGCGGCAAAGCGTTTGGAAATGGCGACCTAATGCGCATCCATATCTAGGCCTGATGGATCCAGAGTCAACGACCATACACACGAATGATCCCCGTGTAATTACTTCTCTGTGCGAACAGAGCGAGTTGTACAATAATTTGGCAGGCGTTATCGAATTCCTGGGCCACGATCCGAGCTGTTTGGTTAAATGTTATTGCGCGCAGGCGTTCGGCGGAGTCAAAGTATCAAGTTCTAGGGGTTTGAGCCGTAGGTGCTCGGATTTGTCCGCACATGCTCGAATCTTCTTTGAGCTCACTGCATGGGTGGCTGCGGGCGGTGCGTGACTTGTTTTACTAGACGCCTTTTTCGATGCGTTATGGCTGGGGTATGGGGTTGGGACCTGTCCGTGGGGAAGATGTGACGGTGCCGACAAATGAGTATATAGCTTAGGTAGCATGGAGATGCGTGTGTTCGCCTGGGCTGAAAAGTCGAGGCAGGACGGCAGGAAGGCAGAAATGAAGAAACATTCAAGAGTCCATGAGGTAGCCTTGATTTATGGCTGATTTTGCGTGGGGATCGGATAGAACAAAAGAACCACATGACCATATGCTAATGCTGGGGTATATCGTCTGTCCCACTCCATATCTTACAGCGTCTTGCCCACTCGATCTCCTTTATACAACACATCATGCCCTACCCCCACCATCCGAAGTATCCTGATCCCCAAACGGATAGTTATACTTCAGCAGCGCGTTCAACCCCCCTACCCAGTGATCCTCCTCCTTGAGCTCCATCCCAATCCCATCCGTGCCGCGCACAATACTCGGCACGCCGCCCACCCACTCTCCCGCCTCAGACTTGACATGCTCGCCCAGGACGCGGACTTCCATGCCGAAGCCCATGCCCCCTGTGATGCTCTTCCCATCGATGGAGACTTCGACTTCGCGCCCGCGGTTCTTTTCTCCTAAGCGTAGTGTGATGGGCGTGTTGGCGGGGAGTACCAGCGGGCGGAAGGACAGGCTGCGCGGGCAGATCGGGGTGAGCAGGAGCGAGGGCACCAACGGGTGCACGATGGAGCCGCCGCTGGAGAGGCTGTAGGCGGTGGACCCCGTCGGCGAGCTGATGATCATGCCGTCGGCCACGCCCTCGGTCAGGAATCTCCCGCCGACGAAGACGTCGACGATCTTGAGATGCGGGGATGCGCCGCGGTGCACGACGATCTCGTTGAGCGCGTACGTGTCTTGGTCCAGGTTGCTGTTGAGGCGCGTGCCGTCGGGCCCAAAAACGCCTACCTTGAGGCGGTTGCGGAGCAGGACGCGGGCAGTGCGGTTCGAGCCCATGGCTTTGCCCCTGATGTCGGCGTAGGAGAGGGGCTTGTCGAGCGGGTCGTCTGGCGAGACGGGTATCGATGTCGCCGGGGGCGTGGTGCTGGGTTCGGGGCCCTCGAGTTGGGCATACGCGTCGCTTGCGCCGCTCATGTAGACTTCGCGGAAGGCCCGCTTGTACTCGCGGAACTTCCACTCGCCGAGGAAGCCGATGGTGCCCATGGCGAAGCTCAGTACGGGTGGGACAGCAGTCGCGTGGGAGAATAGACTGCTCGCGCGGAGGATGGTGCCATCGCCGCCGAGGGTGCAGACTAGGTCGGTTTTGTCCGAAAGATGCGCGGGCGTGCCGTTGGGCGGAGCGGGGTCGTATGTGTAGACTGGGAATGGGACCGTTTCGTGGACCTCTGAAGCGGATTCTGGCTCGAGGATGATGTTGATGCCGGGGTAGGTGGAGGACAGGTGGGTGGTGTATTCTACGAGGGACTCGGTGATGCCCGGGGTGCGCTTTTTCTTCGTTATGAGGATGTTGCGTGGCGGGGACGGCCACTGCAGCGAGAGCAGCGTGGCATTTGGGCGCTCGACGAAGGAGGGTTTTACGCGGTCGGGGAGGTCGGTGATGGGTTTTACAACACGCCGTCGCGCTGTCGTTGAGAACTGGCGCGCAGCAAGGCCCCGCGAGCAGACGGGCCGCGGAACATGTACAGGCTTCATCGTGGAAGCTACAACTATGCGACGGAAGTTGATCGTTGCGGTCGGTCGTCGCGCGCGCAGAGCTCGTCAGGATGCAGAGCTGCCATTACCTAGCTATGACGATGAGAACGGAGGCAGCGGTCGCGAAAACAAAACTCCTTTCGTGGTCTACAGTGCTTAGTGAACTACATGCAGGAACGGGACATGGAAAGATGCACTTGCAATGGCCGTGCGACGGTTGACAAGCACAGGACGTCTGGAGAAGAAATCTTGGCGGCCCCTGCGCTGATCGGCGTTTGGGCGGGCTGCATGTTCACATGTTGTCATAATTAGCGGGGTCACTTATTCGTCCGTGTGAGCTTGAGCTCAGCGTGGGGCAGAGGCAGTGCCCGTCAGCTCCGTGTTGCACCATGGCTCACATCACCAAGACTCCCCCACTTGCACGCCGCAGGAAACCAAAGTCCTAGGACCGTTCGCTACATGCACACGTTATCCGCTCGCAGCACCGCTGTCCTTGCACCCTCGCCCTATTCTTCGTCGCCCGCCCGCGCGCCGTAAGCAACCCCATCAGGCCACCGTCTTCGGGCACAGGCACGCGCACGCCTGCCGTGTTCCGCCACGACTCCTGCGTACATCCGCACCACGCGCTTCGACCCTGCTCCCGCGCGAGCGCTGCCCTCGACCATGGCGACCGAGCTGAAGATGCGGCATCCGCCCGCATCCGCCACAACCATAGCCCCCGCGCCGCCCAAGAAAGACGTCGAGAAGAGCCCGCCAGCCTCGGGGCCTGCCGACGCGCACCCCAGCGGCAACGAGAAGCACGGCACCTGGACGCAGGCGCTGCGCATGCTCCTCTTCTTCGTGTATTTCAATGGAGGCTGCATCGCGTAGGTATTTCCTCATGCTAACCCCGTCTCCCAGGGTGCTAACTCCGGGCTTCAGCATCGCCGTCTCCCAGGTCATCGGCGCCCCGCTGTACTTCTACAGCAGGGACCACTTCTATGCGTGGATGGCCATGACGAAGCAGCAGTTTGGCGTGCTGGTCACCACCATGACGCACTGGTGGGCACCCGTGAAGACGAGAGTCAGTGGGGATGAGAGTGTGAGAGGGCAGTTGAGACAGACCGAGGACGGGAGACTCGAGACAGACTTCCCAGAGCGTCTTGTTCTGATTGCGAACCACCAGGTAAACTCTGGGGTATCCCCGTCTAAAGCTCAGGTCATACTAACCCACCAAGATCTACACCGACTGGGTCTACCTCTGGTGGGTCGCCTACACCAACAAGATGCACGGCCACCTCTACATCATCCTCAAAGAGTCCATCAAGTACATCCCCGTGCTCGGCACTGGCATGATGTTCTACGGCTTCATCTTCCTCTCGCGCAAGTGGGCAAAAGACAAAGAGCGCTTTCAGTATCGCCTGCGCAAGCTCTCCTCCGCCCACCAGGGCCCCATGTCCGGCTCTTCCTACCTCGATCCCATGTGGCTCCTCATCTTCCCCGAGGGCACCAACCTCTCCGACAACGGCCGCGCGGGCTCCAAGAAGTGGGCCGACAAGAACGGCATTCCCGACTTGAAGCATGCCATGCTGCCCCGCAGCACGGGCCTGTTGTTCTGTCTCCAGGAGCTCGAGAAGACGGTCGACTACATGTACGACTGTACTGTCGCGTACGAAGGCGTGCCGTAAGCCCCCTTTGTTTCCCCACCCCAAGTCCCTCTACTTTCTACTAAAATCACTCTCCACAGGCGTGGCCAATACGGGCAAGACCTCTTCACGCTACGCTCCACCTACTTCGAAGGCCGCCCTCCCAAATCCGTAAACATGCATTGGCGCCGCTTCCGCATCGCCGACATCCCAACGCACTCCGAAACCGCCTTCAGCGACTGGCTCCTCGACCGCTGGCGCGAGAAAGACGACCTGATCGAGCACTACCTCGAGCACGGGCGGTTTCCCGCGGATAGCGGCACTTCTCCCGCAGTCAACGGGGGAGCACCGCTCAAAGGTGCGGGATGGATTGAGACGGAGGTCCGGTCGAAGAATCCCCTCGAGGTGTTCCAGATTCTGGTTCCGGTTGCAGCGTTCGCGCTTGTCGTTAATGTGGTGTTGAAGCTTTGCAACATCGTTCTCAAGGTATTTCATGTGCGCTGAGCTCGGTGTGTGGAGGAGCATGAACGATTGATAATGACTATCTGGGATTGGTTGATACGGATTATGATGGGTCGGGATGGGCTGTTCAGGTCACGGCGCTCGTATTCGCATTGCTGGCGTTTCTATTCCCTCTGCGCTCCACTTCTGTCTGTCCTAGAATACGGCTCGGCTATATACCCCTTACACGGCTCCACAATACACTTTTCGTTCTTCTTCTTGCAGGAATATATACCTGACAGCATAGTACCCATAGGTCTGGATCGGAGCTAACAGGAATAAGGCCTCACGAGATCTTTGCGGTTCGTCCCGCGCCGATGTGCTCCCGATCCTGTCCACGTGCATTGTGTGCGATTACGGCAGATCTCGCCGTATTGGTACGATTATCAAAGGTCCCGGAATTCTTCGTGCTCGTCTAAGTAGTGTACTTGAAGGTTAATCTTCCAATCGAACTTGCATCAGAAAACTGCGTCAATCCAACCTTTCGGACATGTTTGCCTCTGGTAACTGGCAGAAGCAACCGGACCAGCTCGCCCACATTGGCAATCTACGCAGCGCTAGCAATCCGTCACACGTACATATCGATTCTCTTGGAATTCAAGCCAAGGCTCATCTGAGACTGCACAGCCAGCAACCCCTACCTTGCCGGTTTAAGGGACTGCTAAGTGAGAAGTTGCTCTGTAAAGCGGCTCACCAACAGCTTTCCAAAGCCTTCTGCTCCCCGCTTCAGTCCTTCAGCCCTGCAGATTTTACGGGCCCACACCCTGAGTCACCTTGCGGACGAAAAACCTCAACACCAAACCCACCCGCACTAGTGTAGACGTACAGTAATGCCCGCCATGATGTATGACGCCATTGTGCTCGGATTAAAAATCACACAAGGATTTGCTTCGCGGCCTTACCTCTTCGGGCGGAAACGACAAGGAGACCGATGCAGGGTGTTACTCATCCGAGCTTAGCATGCCGGCGATTACTAACGGAGCTTAGATGCCTTCATCCCCGCTTGGCTCCAGCAATGTCAGGGCCCTCAAAAATTTCGTGTGGCTTTCCCACACAAGGCACAGCGCCAAGATACCTAAACCCTACCGCCGAAAAGCCGTCGGGAAGTTTCAGCAGACCGGCCAATGACAACGGCTCGCTTGGGATGGCTTCCTCGTGGAAAGAGGACTGAGGGAGCATTACTAACATCAAGCACCGCACAGTAGTGCTTTGTGAGCGCGCTGCTTACAGTGCATGCACGTACAAGAATGGACGAATATGGAGATACGAACAAACCATGGATGGAGTTGGTGCAGGCTAGGGACAGATAAAGGTCTGTCCAAGTCGTAGTGTCATATCGTTCATCAATCCACTCGGTTCAAATATTGTCTTGGAAACGTGACCGGGCTTCGGATTATAACCTCTCAATAAATATTCTCCTATAGCACAACACTGTCATCTTCAGTCGACTAAAACGTACTTTACCTGGAGAGGATCCACAACGATTCCCGAGAGATACGACTATGCAGGCCCTCATTAGAGACGCGCCTATTGGCCAGGCGATTCGGTTCTTCAACCCTCGCCTGCTTCCATACCCCGAGGAGCGCGATGACTTTGAGCTCCCTGTAAGTCACCTGTCAGTCTTCTCGTATACGTTCATGCTGACATTGATTAGCCCGCATATGTCCAGATGCAACATGGCAAGAACTTCGCACCAGTCAACTCCACAAGCACATCCTCGGAGCCTCCCTCCGACGAAGGCCCCCCCATTGAAGAAGTCTGCCCGGAAACTGAGAAAGACACCGAGGAGAAAGAGTCATCCGCCGACCTCTCAGACTCGACATCCGATCTCGATAAGATCCGAACCGCGGGTACGACACACACCACGCAATCCCAGATCTCCCGCGTAGGCACTCGGGAAGCACTCTCCAAAGCGCACACACGTGCCGACCTCGAGCAGCAATTCTCGCTCGCAACCGTAGAAAAAGGGCCCTCCCGGCCCATCGAGCCAGAAGTTCGCGGCGATGGCACCATCCTCGTCGACTGGTACACGACTGACGACCCGGAGAACCCGCAGAACTGGGGCTTCGGGAAGAAAGTCGTCGTCCTGACGCAGATCCTCATCTACACCATGGCCGTCTACATGGGGAGCGCGATATACTCGCCCTCGATCCCGGGCGTCATGGAGCAGTTTGGCGTCAACCTGCAGCTCGCGTCGATGGGATTGTCGATGTATGTGCTTGCGTATGGGATTGGTCCGTTGCTATTCTCGCCGCTCAGTGAGATACCGGTGATTGGGCGGAATCCCCCGTATATTATCTCGTACGCGATCTTCGTCATCTTGCTGGTGCCCTCGTCGCTGGTCAACAGCTTCCCCGGCCTGATCGTCCTGCGCTTCCTCCAGGGCTTCTTTGGCAGTCCCTGCCTCGCGACGGGTGGCGCAACGCTGCAGGACCTCTACAGCATCATCAAACTGCCGTACGTCCTCAGTCTCTGGGCTTTTGCCGCAACCTGCGGGCCGGCACTTGGCCCCATCATCTCCGGCTTCTCCGTCGCGGCGAAGACCTGGCACTGGTCGCAGTGGGAAATGCTCTGGCTCAACGGCCCCGTCTTCCTTAGCCTCTTCCTCTTCCTCCCCGAGACCTCGAGCGCGACCATCCTTCTCCGCCGCGCTGCCCGCCTGCGCGCCCTCACCGGCGACGCGCGCCTCAAGTCCCAGTCCGAAATCGACCAGGCGAAAATGACGCCCCGCGAAATCGCCGTCGAAGCCCTCTGGCGCCCCTTCCAGCTCGTCCTGCTCGACCCCTCCATCGCGTTCACAGCCGTCTACACCGCGCTCATCTACGGTATCTTCTACTCCTTCTTCGAGGCGTTCCCGCTCGTGTATGAGACGCTGTACCACTTCAACCTCGGGGAGATGGGACTCACCTTCCTCTCCGTAACCGCCGGCGTCATCATCGCCATCGCCGCCTACTGGGCGTACATCTTCAAGGTCGTCGAGCCCGAGATCCGGCGCAACGGGCTCGGCGCCCCCGAGCGCCGCCTCATCCCCGCACTCATCGTGACGTGGTTCGTCCCCGCGGGCCTGTTCCTCTTCGGCTGGACGAGCAACGCAAACATCCACTGGATCGTGTCCTGCGTCGGCATCGCGCTGACCACGATTGGCATCTTTCTGATTATCCAGTGCATCTTTTTGTACCTGCCGCTCGTGTATCCGCAGTACGCTGCGAGTCTGTTTGCGGGGAATGACTTCATGCGGAGTGCGTTGGCGACGGGCGCCATTCACTTCAGCAGCCCCATGTTTAGGAATTTGGGCATTGGGAGGGGGATTAGTTTGCTTGCGGGCTTGACGGTGGGATGCTCCGCGGGTGTGTATGTGCTATTCTTCTTTGGAGAGAAGTTGAGAGCGAGGAGCAGATTTGCGGCGCAATAGGTGGCGCCCTTGCGGCTGAGCCTCTTGGTGGAGATTCAAGGGTGTGGTGTGTATGATAGTGTTTTGGGTCGGTACGATGAAAGAAAGGAAAGAAGGCAGAGATTAGCATATCACGGCGTAGACGGGATTACCCCTGCGCGAGCGAGGCGTTGGGGCGTCTGGCTTTGGCGCAGTATTGCGTTTTCATAGTAATCATAATGACTTACGAACATGTTGAACGTTCGCTTGTAGCATGTGCTCTTTGCAAAACACATCCAGCCAATCATTCGTACCGATCCCAACTTCAAGTATTCCTGGGGTCACTCGACTCCGAAAATTCCATCCAAATCATCTTTAGTACAGCGTCAGCGTACGCTGATAGCTTGTGGTGTATATGGGTGGACCTGATATGACTTACCGCAGCAAAATACGTCCCCATTCCATGCAACAAGGTCCGCGGGACTCCCATCAAATGAAGTCCGGCTTTGGCATGGAAAGAGAAACAAGGCAAAACAGTGTGTATGCAGTGCTAGGGAAGGGGCAGTGAAGGGGATATTCCTTACCCTGAGCAGAACGGTCTGCCCCATCCTGAAGGAGGTTGACATGACTTGGTGAGGCCGTTACTTCAATCGACCGGCAGCGCTTCGTTCATGCAAATGACACTCCGCAAACTCTCCCGGAACTCCAGTTGAGCATAATCATCCATGAGCTCCGTAGACACTGATTGGTATCCAATGACACGCCAATAGTTTCGCTCCGACCAGCGCACAAACAAGAACGTATCGCGATCGTCTGGAGTATGCCTGAATCATGCAGTAAGTCCATATGTTCCAATATTGGTTGGAGTTGACTGCCCACGTACAAGGGAGTCGTCGCGCGGAAATTGATGTTGTCGAGACAAACACGGCGAAGTGTTGTCTTGTGCTTCTCAAGGAAACGTATGAAGACAGGGGTTTCGCATTCCGCGTTCAGCAGCATGAATGCTTTGAGCCGAGGGAAGGTTATGGACCGATACTCCATAGAATGCATCATGTCTAGATCGATGGTGCGGTTCGACCGGGCGCCGTTGTCATTCATACTGAAGCTGGTCAACCCAGTGGTACGCTCCAAGAGCTGGTATAGCCACTCAATGTCGTACTCCTCGACTGGATCGTCTTCGTATTTTCTATCCACGTAGGAAAACGTTGATACACGTAGGGCCTTCAGGCCAGATAGAGTGTCCTTCATATCAGCAAGCATACTCAGGGAGAAGGACCTCGCGGGCGTAGCGGAGAGGGACAGTCGGCTGCAGTGAGGCCATTTAGCGAACCTCACGCTGTGTGGTACGCCGTTGAGCTCCAGTATTCCGTTGAACTTGATGACACTGCAGCGAATCGCGCCCAGGACAGCTCCAACGCTGTGAGCACTCGTAATCTTTAGCTCCCGCTCAACTTCGAACCTGGATTCGTAGGTATCATGCTTCATAGGGATCCACGATTCCATCGATGCAGTGAATGGCATCTCCCCGAGGTCCTCGATGATCTTGCCTCTGCCCCAAGGACTGTCGACACCGTAGATGTCGACCGTGTCTATCTCCTCGAGTGCTGGTAGACGACGCAGTGCTTCAGCGAGCAGGTTCACGTCATCTCCGCTTCGCCTCAACAGGTTCTGATCCTCCTGATAGCGACCGTAGGCGCGGCGCCTGTTCCGCCGAATATTCTTGCGATACTTCCTGATCTGCCTGATTCTAGCACCCGTTACGTCGTACTCTCCATCCTCCACAGCCAAGATTGCCGCCATCGCTTCGCTAGGTGTGTGCCACAAGCCTGAAAGATGCTCCTTCCCTTGCTTCGGAAAGGCAACCAGGATCAATCTAATGACCTTGATTTCAGGTCTTATATTCGGATCCTTGGAGAACTCAACCAGTTTCTTGAGGCCGTCTCTTGTGAAGGTGAAGGACGATACTCGGAAGTGGTGGGCAAAGAAGCCTGGGGTGTGAGGATAGGGTCTGTTTGTTGCGCATTTGCAAATCCAAAAATTCACACTTGACTTACTGGTGTAGCTTTGCGCGTGAATATGTTTGGACGTCATCCTAAAGTTGTGAAGACTCCTCTTGTCGAGAAGCTCGCAAATCGAGGCAATCATCTCCGTAGGCAATTTGCTGATGAAGTCGACGCCAAGCAGGGAAGGCGGCTCCACGGACGCCACCGCCTGCTCTACCTGCTCTTCCTGCTCCATGGTCCGACACTGCCTGCCCAAAGATGCTCAGTCATAGTCAGTATGGCGTCTCTGGATTTGTGCTCTTCGAATGAGTTTGCTCACTCCAAGTTATACGACAAGCAGCCAACACAAAAATTGCGGCTTAGCGGGCGCGAGTCGAAATGTGTGCGTTGCAGAGTTTAAAGGCAGGCGCAGGGCAGACGAGCTGTTTAATCTACGCTCAGGCCACCGCGACGGTGCGAGCTAAGGAAGGTGCAAACGGAAGGATAGGCTTCACTTCGAACGAGTTAATTAGTAGACAATCTCCTTTCCACAACTAACATACCAAAGTCAGTATCACGTGCACCATGACCTCTCTACGGTGAATCTCGATTCGGCGAATGCTTCGCGGCCGTCTGACACCATGAGCGGAGGAATAGTGGGTTCGAAAGCAGAGCTTTCCGCTCTGCGGCCATCCCCGAAAACGACAGTAGCATCTAGAAAAGAGATACTAGACTTCAACATGTCCTGATGCGAAAATTCATCTCTTCACTAATTGTTCCGTTAGGAATTGCTTTCTCTTTGGAATGGAATGAGCTGAGCGAAGGCAGCCTTGCAAGGTTCATGGTTATTCTTGAATGAATATAACAAGCCAATCTCCCAAAGCCACAAGGTAGGATTGCCAGTGGTTCTCTCTACAAATCCCCAGATTCTAACCAACCTTCTAGTTAGTACATTCTCAATAGTACCATAAGATCACCAACCGTCCCCAAATACGAGCATACCATGTAAATTAATATATGAGTAGCCCCCCAGTGTTCAGAGTTGCCCATCTTGGTTCATAAGCCGGGTCATGAAATTTTCGTAGCCCAGAAATCACTCCACTTTTCAGGAACGAGCCATTATACGTTACCTGCCGATTCATAGATACTGCCCCGCGGAGAGATTAAATTGTTCTGAGACGTCATTTGACAGTCTCTAAGCTTCAGGGATGGTGTTGTTCGAAGACATGTTCCTTAGCACTCAGACTGTCGACGTCGATCTTGAACAGTCGATTGGATGTAGTGCGTACTGCAGCGTTACGTATTCCTCAGCCGGCTACCTCAAGGTCAAACGTGTCACGGACGCGGATCCTTCGATACACCACCAGACGGGATACCATTTTGAGGTCACCTCCGCAGAGACAAAGTGCTATGAAAGCCCTACTCTCGATTCGCTGGCGACTTCCACGGGCGATGTCGTTCTTGGTCCTGAGGCGATATCGTTAGCGGTGAAATGGCACCTGGGACAGCTTATGTGTGCCAGACGGGCCGAGCTCTCGTACGGTCACCACATGTCGTACTACAGCCGCTTCGAGCTACTCTATCTGAGTTGCTGTCTTCTTACTCCTATTCTTGTTGTCGATTTAATTATACGCATCTGCATTGCACATAGTCTGATCCCCATCGGATGTTGTACCACTCCGATTCATTTTGAGCTATATTTATCTACAACAGTATTCTCTGATGAAACATGAGCAGACGGTAGGCCAAATCACTTTTGAAACATCGTATAGAGACTATAGAGCTATAGAGTTGGGTAAGAAGCGCAGTATGAGAATGCCACACTAGACAGTCTAGGTCTCTAGAGCTGATCGACTAATTCGCCATATAATGGAGATGTGCCCTGGGCTGTGTCCAGAAGTGTAACAAAATGATCTTGAACTTACTCAAGCCCCCTTTATCAATCTCTGCAACGGTACCACTCCGACCCAGTAGAGGGAAATGCACGCCTTGAGAGCGGCCACGAACCAAAGACAAGGCCCGACTTGACCTGTGGCCTTCGATATCCAGCCACCAACGATTGCACCCAGCAAGGTAAGTAAAAAGCCAAGGAACCTTCGATTGCGCTTCCCATTCTTTGTCAAGCCTGCAAAGAGCAACTCATCACTCACCAAGTCGCACACCAGAC
Organism: Paraphaeosphaeria sporulosa; assembly: GCF_001642045.1. Taxonomy (NCBI): domain Eukaryota; kingdom Fungi; phylum Ascomycota; class Dothideomycetes; order Pleosporales; family Didymosphaeriaceae; genus Paraphaeosphaeria; species Paraphaeosphaeria sporulosa. The sequence goes on along the minus strand of NW_017253361.1, from coordinate 79,765 downwards.
TTGTGATGACCACCGTGGGTACCTCGCTCACCCCCAGGCCACGACTATTGACGATCTGACCTGCAGCTTGAAAGCTAAGCAAGGCCACCACCGCCAACTCCGTGAAGTTGACATCCCGGGGGTCTCGAGTCGATGGATAGCGCCCGTCGATAGTACCGCTCTGGATGATGATGGCGGCAATGACGACGCAGACAGTCTGCAGGGCGAAGGAGAATAGCACAGTACGACGGAGGCGAGCGCCACCGATGAGTTTGTGCAGTCTTGCGAAAGTGACGCATCCGATAGCGAAACATCCAATCGAGCAAAGAGAACGAGCCCAGCCGTACGGTCTGTTATTCTGACCCGAAGTACCAAGCGCAACAAATATAGTGTTTCCTGACAATTGTTTTAGTTTCGAAGGAAGTTCCTGCCGTTTGGGGGATACAGAAGAACGAACCGGTTTGCATCGAAACGAAGGTACCATATGCTAAAATGAGACCGTCAGTGACTTCGATGTTCCGGTACATAACCCATTTGCTTACCGTTGTACACAGTTCCATCGGTTAATCCCGTGGTGAAACAGCATACAAGGACTGGTATGTACCCAGCTTTGGTTTCGACCGTTCCTGAAAAGTGTGCAGCGAAGCGTTCCCGCAAGCCAGGGCCGATAGATCTTCCAGGATCAGAAATTGGTTGAAGTTCCAACTTCTCTACTGTCAGAGCTCCAGATTGAGAGCCCTGAATGGAGGGTGTGGAGTTCTCTTCCATCCTGAATGCCGATAAGTCTCTACAAGATGAGCAGATTTGAGTGAGACTGTCAAGCTCGGGTGGGCTGGAAGATGGCCGCTAGGGAATGGGGAGATGGCGCAGCTTCTGATGTTGACTTTGCCCAGCACTCAGAAAATGCGCAGAGCTTGTTTATGCAATACCAAGAAGCCGACAGCGGGGGGAAAGAGCGGAACGTCTCGTCAAGCACTCCAGATGTCCGTGCCAATCATGAAACCCATGACCTTCGCGCGGCAACCGATGTGGATACCAAGGCTTGGTCTTCTCCGTCAGCTTGAGCTGCTTGGCAGATACTTTCCTATTTATTGGTGGACATATATGTGTTGAGAACTTTCAGGTCACCGTTCGGTATGTTGCCATCTCTCGGCGGCGGCAAGAAGCTGTAGATGGCACGAAGCCCGCTGGCTCCGCCACGATTGTTGAAGTCATGATCGGATTGCCCGATGGAGGCTCCGGAGATTGTTGATCCGAAAATTCGTGTTGGACGGGCGGCGGGAATAGGTAACGGGACGACTTGGCTAACTCGGCATCGACGACAATCGGCTTGTCATTGCTGTTTCGGGCATATTTTCGGCGAGCCGAGAGGAACACGTCGATATTCCTGAGCCCGCAACCGTAAGCACTTTCCAATGTAACCCCCATCTATGCGAGCAGCGACAGATTAGCTCCAGGATGTCATGCACTACAGCCAGCTGGATCGGCATAATGCGTAATTTATGCACGAAGAGGCAGCTCTTACAAAACAAAGATGAAAAAGCATCGCTACAGTAAGTATAAGCATAAGCATAAGATTTCGTGAAGAACACCAACATGTCTACGATATCTCGTATGTGCCGATCTGGAATTGTAGCGCAATGCATGTCGCAAGGAGCGACCGGGTGTGTCCCTGCTACACCATGGTCGCTACGAAAGCTTCAACCAGATAAGTTCATTACGAATGAGCTAATGCAACGGCACGGCCCGTGGTGGCTTGATAAGCAAGCTCTCCAAGAGAATCCTCCGCATGTGGCAATCGTACGACATGACGTGTGAGGACTATATTACACAATAAGGGCCTCCAAAACCCACTAGTTCGCCAAGCTTGTTTCTTAGCACTATTTCCTCAGCGCGAAGAGCGAGGTTGCTTTGAAATAGACTGCATAGAGTGTGTCTTACATGGACTGCGCAAAAGCGCCGATAATCGAGGACTTGGCCGCCGGATACCAAGCCAACGTGCCCAGAGATAAGAAGTCGTGCATGGCCGAGTCTTAGAAAAGCCGCCGATACCGCCTCATATTTGCCCAGGCGGAAACCAATACTATTGGAAACCACCAAGCATGAAGCGACTTGTTGTGTTGTTGATCAATTACTCGACAAGGACATTCTTGTCCGTATCCCTGTCATTGAATGATGCTACAGGATCAAGTGGATTTCCAAGTCATCGACAATACCGTTCCAAATGTCTCTGAGGACATGTTCATCAGTGAGAATATGATAGTTGCATTTTTTATGTATTTATGACTTTATTTCGTATAGGAAAGGACATAATGACTTGCAGCGCGTGGGCTAAACATATTGATCGATAGAGACTGTCCTATGTTAGTAGCAATGGAGCCTATACCATGTCTTTACTATTTTAATAGTTGGTGGTGATGAGTGAAGTCTCCATATCAAAGCGCACTGTTCAATGTACCAACACTTCTTGCCTTCAAATGTCTGGTCCCTATGAACCTACACTAGCAGTGCAGTTGGCAAACCCAACTCGTCGCAGCGATCACCTTCGTTCTGCACTTGGCTACTCCTTTCCGGCAATTATTAGCTCGTCCCGGTGATCCCGCCTAGATGACCAGCCCGTCAGTGGGGCTGTAACTTAGCAACATCTACACCCCCTAGGAAGTTCGGTTGAACAACGTGCCAGCGCTCACTTCTCACGAAAGGTCACAGATAGGTCCGATCACTCCTACCAAGACATGCACACGTACACCCTGGGATGGTGAATAGACAAAAAGATTGGATGACATGCTGCAGGTCCAAGGGTAGGCGGACAACTGTTCGTTGTTCTTTATCCGTATATCTATCTAGGTGATACGGTAGACTCCGAGCCTTACAGTGAGCGTTACAATGCGACAGGAGATGGGAATAAGACCGCCTTGGCTATGGAATAATGGTGTGCAATTGATTTGCTCCACACTCACTGCAGTTCGGCAGGCCGAGTTCGGCAAACGAAAGCAGAATCTGTAATCTTCCACACTACATGTCCATCGCCGAGACGGCATGGATAGACATTTGCACGCGAAAGTCCATTAATAATCCCTCAATACTGTGAGTATAAAGGTCTGGCATGATCCATCCATCGAGACACCACAGCACCTTCCAGCTACATGCTTAGCTACAGATTTTCATTCCCTCCTTTTCGCCAACTCTAAAACGCAAGAAGCACCATCGGTTTCGTTCTTTTGCAATGGCACCCGCTTACCATGTCAATCCTGTCACTGTTTTGGAACAGGAGGCCGCAATCCTGGCTCAAGAAGCTGGTGTTCTAGTCCGCATAGGACAAGAAGATGCTCCTGAGTTCATGTCCGAGCCCGTGCAGTCCGCCAAGGTCAAGATGACCGATGAGCGAACTCTGGCAGTACAGCTCCCAAGCCACCTGCACATCGTCGACAAAGCAATCAATGCATGGCCAGCGAGTACCCAATGGCTTCGGCTCAACAACTCTGCTGCCACCACCACCGATGAGCCAGCCTCGGGAGCTACGAAGCTGCGCAGGATGCTGTTCGAGACCAACGAACTTATCGTCTGTCCTGGTGTCTATGATGGCCTTTCCGCTCGCACCGCCTTGGAGCTGGGCTTCAGCGGCTTATACATGGTGAGTCGCTCTAATCAGTATGGGTGGACTATCCAAGGAGCATGGCTGATAAGAACTACAGACTGGAGCTGGTACTACTGCATCACGTCTGGGACAGCCTGACTTGGCTATTGCCCAGCTTCATGAAATGCGCGAGAATGCCGAAATGATCGCCAACCTCGACCCTTTCGGTCCACCCCTCATTGCAGACATGGACACTGGCTACGGAGGACCTATTATGGCCGCGCGAACCGTCGAGCAATACATCCGAGCCGGGGTAGCTGGGGCTCATCTTGAGGACCAAGTGCTTCAAAAGCGCTGTGGTCACTTAAGCGGCAAGAAGGTTGTGGACCGAGAGGAATATATTGCTCGCATTCGCGCAGCTCACGCAGCCCGAGTTCGCATGCGATCTGACTTCGTGCTCATTGCACGAACGGACGCTCTGCAGCAGTACGGTTACGACGAGTGCATCGCCAGAATGAAGATGGCACGCGATGAGGGTGCCGATGTTGGGCTGGTCGAGGGGTTCACATCCAAGGAGCAAGCTGCGCAGGCCGTGAAGGACTTGGCACCCTGGCCGCTGCTTTTGAACGCTGTCGAAAACGGGAAGAGTCCTACCCTTACCGTAGATGAGGCACGCGTCATGGGTTTTCGCATCATGATCTTCAGCTTCGCTACGCTGGCTCCAGCATATTTGGCTATCAAGGAGACTTTAATGCGACTGAAGACCCAGGGCATTGTCGGGACACCCAAGAATGTAACTCCGGTGACGCTCTTCGAAGTCTGCGGGTTGAAGCATAGTAGTAAGTCTTTGTGGCATGCCCAATATTCACACAAGCATAGCTAATCATAACAATAGTGTCTGTGGATATGAACGCTGGTGGGGCCTCATTCAAGGAGGGTGTATGATCTGTGTGCTTTCGAGATCCGCTAGCAATAGATGATAGCCGTGGCCGGTGTCCATATCGACATTCGTTACTTCGTTTGTGTCATCATACTTCTTTCGTTGGCACGAGCATCCAATATAATTTTAACAGGTAAACCTACCGCTCAGGATCCTTGATTTGTATACGTTCTTCTTGAGCTTTTAAGTGTTCTGCCAATCCGTTCGTAATGTGGCGAAGTCCACCTCACCCTCACGCTATGCTTGATTTATTATGTGAGCTCGTCAGGTATAGAATTATTTTTAGAGCAGGACCTTGGAACTTCAGCATAAGTGGTGGAATCAGTACTACACGTTGATTATAACGTAGCGTTCGGTATCGACATGGTGGGAGCCAAAAGGACGACTCTGCGATTGATGGTAGAAAATCGAGACGCAATCGACCAAGGACGCCATACTCCTGCTAGGAACAGGTATATGAACAAAAAACGTAGGTTCTGCTGACGCCACTTCACAGCAGCATGATGTTGGGCATGGGCCCGATAGGTACAATCCCGTTTCCAGCCGTAATGGACGAATACCCCCGTTTGATCTATGATGCTTAGTTGATTCATGTCTAGTAGTTTGACTTACTTACAACATCAAACAAGGTAGTCCTTTTGAACACCCCTCCCCCAGTCTCGGGGCATTCGCTCCAGTAAAGTGTCCGGAGCCAGTGATGTAGACGTGGGTAGTCAGTGCGGATCATCTTGAGATTGCATTTGAACATGGTGTAGTATGCCACATCGAAGCGGATCAGCGTAGTGTAGAGACGAATGTCGGCCTCGGTGATATGGTTACCGAAGAGGAAAGGTTGGTGATTAGTCTGCGTGAGGTGTTGTTCCAGCTTGTCGAGAGCTTGGAACAGCCGTACAACGTGCTCATTATACGCCATTTGTGTCGTTGCAAACCCAACCTTATAGACACCATTGTTTATATTGTCATATACCCAAGCGTTCAGCTGGTCTATGTCATTTCGGAGATTACTTGGAATAAGGGCAGAAGCACCCTTGTTTGCTTCTTGACGTTCGGCGGGTAGGAACTGATCGAAGCCATCAATGAGTATACGCGTAATTTCGCTGCTTTCATTATTGACAACGGTGCCTAGTATAGGTTAGCAGACAAAGCACTGAGCTTGATGCCACTGCACCTCACTCGCAAATGATTACGAAATATGTCTCTGTAAGCAGACTTACGATTTTTCTTGTCCCAGAGCATAGGAACAGTTATTCTTCCGATGTACTGAGGGTCAGCCATCGAATAGAACTCCCTTAACCACTTGAAGCCGTGAATAGGATCCCGAGAAGGGCCCCGGGCGCCGCCAAAGAACCAACCATGCGTCGGATCACGCCCGTCAACCTCGACAACCTGCACTACATTTGCCAGGCCCTTCAAAGCATGAACAATCACTGCGCGATGACACCAAGGACAGGTGTAGTTGATATATAATACATAGCGATCCTTCTCCGCGGGGAAGTGTTTCGAAGGCACAAAAGAGCGGAATCGTGAAAATCGCTGGTATAGACCGTTGGCCTCTGGAGGGTCCCCACAGAATGGAAGTGGGTTTGAAGGTTGCGTTTCGAGCTATTGTGTAGAGGTTAAGCTTACTGTGCCTCGGCAACGATAGATTAATACCGGCGACCTTACCTTCGTGGTAGTCATCTTGCGTGGTGAAAACTCCTTTGGTGTGAATTCGTGACTGTGTCTGGCAGCGCGATAGGTTCTCTCTCGAGCCGTGCAAGCAAAGGCAGCCTTGGGGTTTTGTGTGCATGATTACAAAACAAATATTATGCCCCGCAAGGATCCATTGATGATTAGTATACTTCGCCCTAGAGGGTACTGCACCGAATAGAGAGTTTGTGCAGTCAATCTTGACGCAGAGTATGGGTGCAGGGTCACGCGAGCGCATGTTGACGATACTTCGATCGCCTATCCTACATCGCAGTGGGTGCATGATTCTGTAGGAAGCGAAGGGTCTTGACATTGTTGAGGTTGGGCTTCAGAGCTGTCAGAACGAATGACCCTTGCCGGGATTCGCCTACGCTAGACCACTTTAGCAAGACAAGGGACAGTACTGTACCACATAATCTAGTATAAAACTGGTAGGCTAGGCTTAATTAGGCCCATAAAGAAACCAATCAGACGCTTAGAAAGAGGTCCTCAGACCGATTATGAGGTATGTTCTTTTCCGCTACGGTCCGCAACTTGGACGTCAAACCACACCGAGCTCGAGAGACATGTGTATTCTTCTAGTCACAGCCGATAGAGTGTCGATACCAGGCTAGCCAACGCCAAATAAAACACCTAGCCAACAACTGGCCTAATCTCCTTTGTGCTCAAGCATCGTCTCTGATGAAACAAAGAGCTTTGGCAGCACGCCGTTCACGCCTTGAACACCACAGTCTTGGCCAAAGAGGCCGATTAAGCATTTTGAACATGTTCAACGCAGCTCACACCTGCAATCTCGACTGCTAGATCGGCATCGCACACGATGCGTACAGTTCCCCTCTTTTCATAATTCTTAGATATCCAGATTCGGATGGACAATTACGTCCCATCTAATCTTCAAGATCAAGCTCAATGCATAGTAATCGGTCGTCGATACAGCAATAGCAGGGAAATGAAGGTGTCACAGCACTATTTACCGCCATTGGTTCAACAGCACTCATCTGCCGTGTTATAGAAAAAAGCAAAGACACTCACGCCGAGCTGTGACAGGTGCTCCCGGCTACATGCAGGCGGCTGCACAGAGTGGGAGGTTCGATCATTGCTTCTCGTTAGTGCATTGGATCCAGTAACAGAAGTGTAACTCCAGTGATTTTCCAGGGCGACGGAGTGACTAGTACACGGGAAGGAGAAATTGGGCGTAAGACGTTCACCCTCGGTGCCAGTGTCGTTGACTGCACCTTCCACAGAAGTTAACTTAGGTAAGCACATTTTACCCACACACACACACACACACACACACACAAACGGTTGCTTACAAGAGGCCGGCCTGGATTAATGCCGAATTCCACCACCCATCACATCATAGAAAGTACACTTTGTTTTCGACCTCGCCGAATACGGCCATTCAAGCTACCCACGCCACACCATATCTCCTCCTTCCTCATCCGGCTCAAGCCACCTCACATGTTCGCTTACAAAATTTAACGCGATGGCAAGGCTGTATCCTTGCTCAGTATACTCATAGCAGCCTGGTTCACCGACACGCACTCGTGCCCCTATTTGGCAGGCATCGTCCACTGCACGACATTCAACCGCGAACTACTTCCGTGCATGAGAAGGATTTTGGCCTACCAACCCCCAGTGAAGACATGAGAAGAAACCAAGTGCCAACGGTGGATCAGGAGTCGCTCGTACAGTCTACACCTCACTAAGTCATCTGACCATGCACATTTCGAGAGCAGGACTACTTCGCACAATATTCACATCCGAACTGTTACGCTCCTAGTTCTCGACCATATTCGAACACATATCCGCACAAAAAAACTCTAAAGCAGTGGCAGATACCTGCATGCAGCATCCATTCCAAGGTCGCTAAATGCTCAGACATGCTCCAAGAATCCATTGTACCAAACGCCCAAATGCAGGCTCAGGATGGTACCGCACCTCCATATACAAGGAATAATATCAACACCCGTCGCCTATGCTATGTGCCGCTCTCTCTATTGCCTCCCGCTGAAACTGTACCCGGTGCCGCCGAACGAACTGTCTCTCTTGGCTGCGGGAGCCGCGTCCCTCCTGTACTCTTCATACCCGCCAGGACTCAGTGCGCTAGCCGTGTCGTCGTTGTACGCTGCATACGGCATCTGCACGTGTCCCTCGCTGTGAATAGGCGCCACGTAGGGCCCGCCGACTCTGTGGTCCTCGCCCCAGCTGAGCGGGCGTCCGGGGTGCCGGCCCTCGTCTGTCTCGGTCGAGTGTAGCAAGGCGTATTCGTCTTCTTGCTGGTTGCCTCCGTGCTCGGTGCGGCGGTCCTCTTCGTCCGAGTCGCGGCCGTCGTGGTGCTCGATATCGGTGGACCACGCGTTGTCCTTGGAATTATCGCCGCTGTTGTGGTGCGGGTCTTGCTTGGCAGAGATATACGGCATGACACCTTCCTTGCGGTACTTGTTGGCATAGTAGCCAGAGATGGCGGAGGTCAGAATGAAAGAGATACTGGTTGGTGTCAGGGGCGAAAGACTGGAAAATATGGAAATGAGGGCATACAATATGACTACGCCGAAGCCCACAGTCACTCGACTGAGACTGCATTTCGCTTCCGGGCCATACTTGAAGATTGTGCAGTTCTTTGGGGCGTCGTCACTGAGCTTCAAACTCTTTGCGCCTTCGTTTACGCCTCGGGCATTCCACGCCATCACAGCAGCAAAGGCTGCAAGCCAAAGAACTATGCGCCAGTCAGCAACTGAATTGATGCGGCTGCAGGTATGGTTTCGCACTTGTATACAACGCATCGATGGCAGCAAAAGCATACGCATTGGCGAATCGTTTCGTCCGACTATACAAAGGCACCATCGTGAGGTATATTAACGCTGGCGCGGTCAAAAAACACTGTCTGACTGTTAGACGATTCCTCCATCAGTATAGGACTGCACCTGGACAACGTACCAAGGCAAAGTAGTATTTCGTCGCACCGCCCGTCTGCCCTCCCTTTGTGAACACCGCAATGGTTATACATCCCGCGATGAAGATGAGGATGATCTGGAAGACATGTGCAACGGTCTTGCATTTTTGCACGTAGCTGGTGTTGATCTTCATGGTGGCCCCCTCGTATGCCCGACGGGCTCGTTGTAGCGGCGTTGGCGCAAGGGAGGTGCGTCGAGAACTCTCGGGAGGAGGTAGGAGGGAGGATAAATAGAGAGTGCGTCTCACTATCTAATCGAAATCGTAACCGGGGTAAACGCGTGGAGTAAGATGTCGAGGAAGGAGGCGCAGAAGAATCCTTCCTGGAGTGTTGCGTCAGTCAAGTCACAGCAAAACAAACAATCAATCGTCCGCGAAGGTAACACTCACGATGGGCCAGCCGAGCAACGAGCGTGTATATGGATGAGGGAGCGTGAATGTGGCAGTGTCTTGTGCAGCAAAGATCAACGCAGCACCAGCAACGACATGTTTGAGCTGGCGCTCCACCCACACAGCCATCCGCCTCAGCTCGCCGCGCAACGACTCGCCCTCTCGCAGCGCACAGATCATGCCCGCGGGAGTGCCAATGCCAGACAGCTAGACGCTTGCCCGCAACGGGAACCAGGGCTGACATATTTTTGGGGGGCGCTGAGCGCTAGCCCGTCGCTTGCGCGGCTGTCCCTGGATTTTGGCGGCGCTTGATGCCGTCAACAATTTACCGTTTGCGGATGAAGGCTTCAGGAAGCCAGCATCTCGCGCGTGAAGAGCGCCGCTGACTTGAAGATGCGATAAGGGGTCAGCGACAGTCGGCTGGTGATATTGGTGTGTCGATGCGCCCTGGAACTCAGCCTTGGGAATACGAGGTACGAGGTTTTCGCCGGCGCCATTCTGGTGGTCGAGAACAGCCACGCTTCACCGGTTGGCCCAAGGGCGACGGATGAGTCTGTATCCGTAATCGTCTTGGGGGTCGTGCCATGGAGGTCGCGACGGCTATCGCTGTTGTCTGTGGCATCTGTCTATACTGCGTCAATATTGTGGTACTGCATTCTCACATTTTGGGTAGCAGCAGAGTGCCCAGCTTCATAACGGCACGCAATTCTCGTTGTCGATGATAGAACGTAGGTCCCAGTGATTCTACAAGCATCTTCCTGCCAACAACTTAATTGTCCAGTGAACCCAGCAGGACGTATTCGAGTACATATACTGCAACAAGGATACTATTGCATAGTACCATAGGTCATGTTGTCTGAATGTATTGTAAGCTGTAATGATGACACGCCTCACCGCGCATCTCTATTCAGAGTTCTCCAATAAGCCATCCTACACCAACTCGTAGTCATTTCAGATATCACAATCAGCATTCCAATCTGCAAGGCTGTGTGCACAATGGTACAAAGAGTGACTGGCACGTCTAAGGTTGCTAATCAAAGTCCTGGCCGTAACTAGATATTGAGAGGCTCAATAACCCCAGCGAACATAACACCTCAAGCAAAATACACTACAAAGAGTATTGTCACGTTTCGCACGGGTGACGCATGCTCCCATCGCAAGAGTCCTAACCATGAGTCGTCCCATGGGCTGAGGTATCACTGCGCACCATTATCCATCAACGGGTACCCTCGTTTTATTACTGCTGCAGAAATGTCGTGTATGGTGCAAAATCGTATTGGGTATCCCTCCGTTACATGACCATCCCCATTGGCAGCACTAGACGGATAAAGGTGAGATGTTAGCAACGAGAGCTGCCTCAGACTAGCCAAATGATTTGTCTGCTACACACGCGCATCCGACGATGAACGATCGACTAGCTACTCTACTCGGGCAGGCGCTGTAGCCCCAGTGAGCCAATAAGATGTACTCTGATACCCAACTTTCGATTGTCGTCGCAAGCAGAGCATCGTTTCAGCGCTGTGAAGCTGTGTCAACACGATGTTCGATGGTGGATGATGGGGTGCGGAAGCTTCGGAACCTCCCCCGGAACCAAAGCCGAGGATACAGCAGGGGTCGATTGGCTTGGCATATTCTCGATCTTTCCTCGCGGAATATTTTTTAGGAGCTCTGCGCATCATCAACCTCCAATTCCCATCCCATCCCCCCCCTACATCCTCATCTCTCTCCTTTCCATTGCATTGAGCTGGAGTAAAGGAGCACGGCTTGAGCTTCGGTACATCTCTATCTCTATTTCCCTTCCATCACAATGCAGCGCTTCGCAACCAGGGCGCGCACTTCGGCGCTGAAGAGCTCCCGGAGCTTTAACCTCCAGCAGCAGAGGTTCGCACACAAGGTACGTCACAAACAAGAGCAACCATGTCAAGTCCGATACTGACCCGCGCGCAGGAGCTCAAGTTCGGCGTCGAGGGCCGCGCAGCTCTCCTGAGGGGTGTTGACACACTTGCAAAGGCCGTCTCCACAACTCTCGGGCCTAAGGGCCGGAATGTCTTGATCGAGTCGAGCTACGGCTCGCCCAAGATCACCAAGGGTGCGTAGCAACGAGGATAGGATGGATTGATGATGGCAGCTGACATGAATGCAGATGGTGTCACTGTCGCAAAGGCCATCACCCTCCAGGACAAGTTCGAGAACCTCGGCGCACGCCTTCTCCAGGATGTCGCCTCCAAGACCAACGAGGTGGCCGGTGATGGTACTACCACTGCTACCGTCCTCGCTCGCGCCATCTTCTCCGAGACGGTTAAGAACGTTGCCGCCGGCTGCAACCCCATGGACCTGAGGCGAGGAACCCAGGCTGCCGTCGAGGCGGTCGTCGAGTACCTCCAGGCCAACAAGAAGGACATCACTACCAGCGAGGAAATCTCACAGGTCGCCACCATCTCCGCGAACGGTGACACTCACATTGGCAAGCTTCTCTCTAACGCCATGGAGAAGGTTGGAAAGGAGGGTGTCATCACCGTCAAGGAGGGCAAGACCATTGAGGACGAGCTTGAGGTCACTGAGGGCATGAAGTTCGACCGTGGCTACATCTCTCCCTACTTCATTACCGACACCAAGTCCCAGAAGGTTGAGTTTGAGAAGCCCTTGATCCTCCTCTCCGAGAAGAAGATCTCCGCCGTCCAGGACATTGTCCCCGCTCTCGAGGCCTCCCAGCAGCTCCGCCGACCGCTCGTCATCATTGCTGAGGACATTGAAGGTGAGGCTCTCGCTGTCTGCATCCTCAACAAGCTCCGTGGTCAGCTCCAGGTTGCCGCCGTCAAGGCTCCTGGCTTCGGTGACAACAGGAAGTCCATCTTGGGCGACCTTGCCGTGCTCAGCAACGGTACCGTCTTCAGCGATGAGCTCGACATCAAGCTCGAGAAGTGCACTCCCGACATGCTCGGCTCCACTGGCTCCATCACCATCACCAAGGAGGACACCGTTCTTCTAAACGGCGAGGGAACCAAGGATGCCGTTGCCCAGCGCTGCGAGCAGATCCGCGGCGTTATGAATGACCCCACCACTTCCGAATACGAGAAGGAGAAGCTCCAGGAGCGTCTTGCCAAGCTCTCCGGTGGTGTCGCCGTCATCAAGGTCGGCGGTGCCTCCGAGGTTGAGGTTGGTGAGAAGAAGGACCGCATCGTCGATGCATTGAACGCCACTCGTGCTGCCGTTGAGGAGGGTATCCTCCCCGGTGGTGGCACTGGTCTCCTCAAGGCCTCCGTCAACGCTCTCGGTGGCGTCAAGGCTGCCAACTTCGACCAGCAGCTTGGTATCACCATCGTCAAGAACGCCATCACGGCGCCCGCCCGCAAGATTGTCGAGAACGCTGGGGCTGAGGGATCCGTCGTTGTCGGCAAGCTCACTGACGAGTTCGCCAACGACTTCAACAAGGGATACAACAGCGCCCAGGGTGAGTACGTCGACATGATCAAGGCCGGTATCCTCGACCCCTTCAAGGTCGTCAAGACTGCCCTCCGCGACGCCAGCGGTGTCGCCTCTCTTCTCGGCACCACTGAGGTTGCGATCGTCGACGCACCTGAGGAGAAGGGCGCCGCACCACCCATGGGCATGGGTGGTATGGGCGGCATGGGAGGAATGGGTGGCATGATGTAAAAGCCGCCTGCGACCGACTAATATTCTAATACCCCCGTTCCACTATACCCTCTTTTAGTCCTCGAGTCTTTCCCAGCGCTGGTCTGTACATGATACGGGTTTGGTACTCCACTCTTCTTCTCCCCTGTCTTTGTAGTCCTGTTTGAAAAGCGTGGCATTATCTGTAATTTTGTGGATTTGTACAATATTGTGTATCTAGAAAGCCTTGGGAAGGACGAGATGTAAAAGCGATCAAGGAATGCGAAGACGTTAACAATCACCATGCTCTCCACCCGCCTGTGAACATCATGCGAGGGTGAAGTTGAAGCCTGAGGCTGCTGATTCAGCGCGCTTCGGTTGCTGTGGCAGTGTCGATTCAAGATTTGCCCCGCTAAAGGTCCGCACGGCACCAAACCCCCACCACTAACGCTACCTTTATAGCCCAGCCTCACCGCACCCACACTACGACACCTTGCTTGCCCGAGTACCATTAAACAGCTGCCTGCCAGACCCGACGTAAGCTCTCCCGCCAGTTCACCAGGCAGCTACATGCGCAGCTGCTATTTCTACCCCTCGAGCCCCGCTGACGCCGGAGCCGCTGACTAGTGCCAGACCACTGATAAAGCGCTGCCTACTCCTTCGTCTCTCCGACCTCACACATCTTTCAACCGACATTATGGTAAGGGCGCCCTCGAGGACCAATGCAGACGATGCTGACTTTGCTCCGCGCAGGCTCAATCCGGGTATGTTCAGCACGCAAACACCGCCCCGCACTGCCCCCACGGCACTCCCGCCCACCGCGCGCTCGCCCCTCACGCCGCCCAGCTATCTGATCTGATCCCTCATATCCCTAAACACTAATCATCCCGCAGTGTTTCCGTAGCGCCTGAGTGCATCAGCGCCTTCAACGAGCTCAAGCTGGGCAAGGATACCAAGTACATCATCTACAAGATCAGCGACGACTGGAAGGAGATTGTCGTCGAGGAGACGTCCAAGGAGGACGACTGGTCGGCCTTCCGCGAGAAGCTCATCAATGCCAAGAGCAAGGACAAGAAGGGCAAGGAGGGCATTGGCGGCCGCTACGCCGTCTACGATGTCTCGTACGAGCTCGAGAGCGGCGAGGGCACGCGCTCCAAGATCACGTTCATCTCGTGGTGCCCCGATGATGCGCCGCAATACGTGAGTTTACCTAGTTTGGAACAGGGCGAGAGGGATCAGGGCTAATGGAGTGCAGCCCCGCATGATGTACTCTTCTTCCAAGGAAGCGATCAAGCGCGCTCTCAACGGCCTCGCCGCCGACATCCAGGCCAACGACGCCGACGACATCGAGTGGGACAGCATCCTCACCCGTGTCTCCAAGGGCCGCTAAGCGCAACGTTTGACGAAGCTGGGCAAGAGACGTGTGCACGACGTGACGAACTACGGCGGACGCTTTGGCTTTCTTCTCGTGGCGACGCGGGAGGCTTTCCAGTGCTCGAGATGTGCGTATGATGTGAAATAAGCAGGAATCCTGAGTGTTCGAGGGTGTTAGCTGTGAACGGTATCATCAGCATGTGTGGTCGCGATGAGCGATAGAGCGGTGAAATTGCCATTGGTTGATGGAATTACGCGTGTGGTATCTTTGTTGCGTGCGTGAAGTCGTTCGATCCGCGCTCCAGCCCTAGCCCTAACCCTACAGGTATGCTCGCTGATGTATACGAATCCTCACCTGTCTTGTTCCGTTTCCTTCCTCCACCATGATCTGACAACGCTACGCCTTCTCCCACGCGCTCTTAAACACACCTACCATCCTATCCCCCTCCTTCTCATCCCGTATCCTCTGCACCACGAATCCCTTCAAGTCGTCCCAGAATTCGGCATTCACCACAGCCTGCCCACTCGGTCCTTGCGCCCCCGGCGTCTCCGTTTTACTCGTGCCCTGGTTAACAGCTCCTGCAAGCCCCTTCTCCTCCTCTCCCGGCGCCACCGCCGGCGGACTCTGCACGGGCGTACCTCCCGCCACCGCCCCGCCCAGCACCATAACCCCAAACTCGACCTCCGCGCCAGCATCCACGCCTACCACCTCGGCCACCGTCTTGCTGTCCGTCACGGGCTTCTTTTTGTACAGGATCTTTATCTTGGCCGGGGGGATGGAGGTCTGCGCCGCGTACGCCGACTTGAGGTCGTAGATGGATGTTGCGGCGGGGGCGACGGCATCTTTCGTGACGGTAGGGTGGGAGGGCTTCATGGGTTTGAGGGAGACGGTGAGGGTGGAAGACGAGGCATCTTGTGGGGGGAGGGTCTTGGGGCTGGGGCGCGCGGGGTGCGGCGGGGGGGGGAGCTTGGGGAGGACGAACTGTGCGTGTGAGTGAGGCCGACGGAGGGGAGGGGAGGGGAGGGGCGCTTACGACGGCGCCATCGGGGTATTGTCGCGCGTCGGCGATGTGGTCGGAGGAGAGCTTGACGGGGCGCGCGTCGAGCGCGGTGAGGAATGTTTTGCAGAAGGTGAGCTCTGACATTGTGGGCGGGGGGTGGGGGATTGTTGTGGATGGAGTTCTGCTGGATGATGAGCATAGCGGTAAGCTGAGATGTCAAGCATCGTACCTTTCCGAGTAGCCTGCCAGGGACAAACACACAACGTCAACTGCACTGAGGAAGCTCTCTGGTTGCGCACCAGCGATGACGCCCTCAGTGCGGGACGCCGCGGGGAATCCTCGGTCCAGCGTAGCCCACGCCAACGCTCTTCTGCAGGCGGTCAGTGCGGCGGTCCCGCTAAATTTTGGGTGAATTTTCCTGCGCGGATTCGCGCTGCGCAGCGTCGAGAACACAGTCAACGCACTGCCCAAACAACCCCTCGCGCAACACCGTCACCATGGGCAAAGGCCGCCGCATGATCAAGCAAGGTCCGCCGGGCCCATTGGACGAGTCGCTCGTCACCCGCAAGCGCAAAGACGCACCGCCTGCGCCCGTGAGCGCGCAGCAGCCCAAGAAGAGGAAGACACAGGACAGGAAGCCGAAGAAGGCACCCCAGGTCAATCCAGGCAGGGCTGGCGCCAAGAGCAAAGCGAAACCCGTCAAGAAGGCTGCACCGCCGCCGCCGCAGTCTGACGACGACATCTCGGATGAGGAGCTCGACGATGCGGAGGATGGACTCGACGCAAAAGTGACCCGGCTCGATGCGCTGGGCAGTGATATAGATTCGGAGGACCTGGACGACCTGGATTTGCAAGACGACGAGTTTGGCGACGATGGGTCTGTCTTGGACTCGGGCGACGATGAGAAGCCTATGAAGAAGAATGCCATGTGGTCCGACGATGAGGACGACGACGACATCGAGGAGAAGCTCACGGCGGCGAACATCGAGGGGCTTTCGCGCAAACGCGACATGGAGATCGCGATCCGAGAGGCCGAAGCGGCAGCAGAGTTGGAGGAAGCGCAGATGCAGACAAACATTGCGGGAGATAGGCCCAAGGTGCTCGACGACGAGGACGAAGAGGGCCGGCCCATCACGAACCTCGTGACGCAGGACATGCAGCTGCTGAGGACGCGGCTAAACGACACCATCAGAGTTTTGGACGACTTCAAGAATCTTGCGGAAGAGGGTCGGTCAAGAACAGAATACAGGGCCCAGCTGCTGAAGGATATATGCGCCTACTACGGCTACTCAGAGTTTCTTGCGGATAAGCTGCTCTCCCTCTTCCCTGCGCGCGAGGCCTTCGCCTTCTTCGAAGCCAACGAGACACCTCGACCCATCGTCATCCGAACCAACACTCTGCGCACGCATAGGCGAGAGCTGGCACAATCGCTCATCCAACGCGGTGTCCAGCTCGAACCCGTAGGCAAGTGGAGCAAGGTTGGCCTGCAGATCTTCGACTCGCAAGTCCCGCTGGGTGCTACGCCCGAATACCTCGCCGGCCACTACATCCTCCAAGCCGCCTCCTCCTTCCTCCCCGTCATGGCTCTCGCACCGCAAGAAGACGAGCGCGTCCTTGACATGACCGCTGCTCCCGGTGGTAAGACGACACACATCGCCGCGCTGATGAAGAACACCGGCTGCGTCTTCGCCAACGACGCCAACAAAGACCGAGCCAAGGGTCTCATCGGTAACATCCACCGCCTCGGCGTCCGCAACACCGTCGTGTGCAACTACTCTGCGTTGGAGTTCCCCAAAGTCATGGGCGGCTTCGACCGCGTGCTCCTCGACGCGCCCTGCTCCGGCACCGGCGTCATCGCCAAAGACGCCTCGGTCAAAACCAACAAGACCGAAGCCGATTTCCTGAAGCTCCCGCACCTGCAGAAGCAGCTCATCCTCGCCGCCATCGACTCGGTCGACCACCACAGCAAGACGGGCGGCTACATCGTGTACTCGACGTGCTCCGTCACCGTCGAGGAGAACGAGCAGGTGGTGCAGTACGCGCTGAACAAGCGGCCGAATGTCAAGCTCGTCGAGACGGGGCTCGTGTTTGGCAAGGAAGGCTTCACCAAGATCGGCGGCAAGATCTTCCACCCCTCCATGAAGATGACGCGCCGGTACTACCCGCACGCGTACAACGTCGACGGCTTCTTCGTGGCCAAGTTCAAGAAGGTGGCCGCCACGCCCGCGAACGCGGTGCTCGCGGGCGGCGTCAGCGCGCACAACATGGTCAAGGCCAACAGCAAGAGCAACGGCACGTCCGCTGGCAAGCCGCCTGTGGAAGAGGAGTACGTGGACAAGCGGCCCGTACCCGAGAACGACGAGGAATCGGAGTCGGACTTTGGCGGCTGGGACGACGAGGAGGACCAGGTGTACATGGAGCGGGCGGAGCGCGCGCAGATGCGGAAGAAGGGCAAGAATCCCAATGCCGACCCCAAGGCGGCGAGGGAGAAGGCCAAAGCACACGAGGGCCAGAATGGCACTTCCGCGGCAGGCGAGAAGCCCGCGAAGAAGGAGGCGAATGGCTCCGAGGCCAAGGAGCGCCAGAACGGCACCTCTGCATCAAAAGGCGCCGCAGACAAGGCGCCCGCTAAGAAGGAGGTGAATGGCTCGAAAGCTAAGAAGGCGGATGCGGGTGCCAAGGCCAGCGGGGCGGGCTCGACGCCGAAGAAGAAGACTGGGCGGAAGTCGATATAGGTGTAGTGTAGCTTTAGCGTCCCTCTTCTATGATACATGCATACATGCTCGACCTGCCTGCACTGCCCTGAGAGCCTTGGCAGTGGCAGCACACTAAATGAAGTATTTTCTCTACGAGGATTCTAGACTCGTGGCCACTGCGCGGATTTCAAAGACCCTGAGTGCATCTACATCCGTTTTGGACTGATGTCCGATGACCATGCGATGGCGAAAGAAACCCTGGGGTGAGCACGTAATCAACACACTGCATTTGGTACGTGCAGCCTGCATCATGGTTCAGAGAGGAGTCGGGGTGAATATGCGCGCTGGTGGCAGCGTCTTCACCAAGGAACCCTTTCGTCTGCCCACCTCCAAGTTGAAGTGTTTTCGGATGTTTAGTTCGCCCGACTTGGATCGTGGGAGATGAAGCTTGCCCTAGACTGAGTTGGATTGAATCGGCGTGGTGGATATCATGTTGGTAATCTGTAGCATGGGCTTTGCCATCACTGCCTGGGAATGTGTTTGGTCAATGTAGCGGAAGCTGCCGGCCCTTCGATAATCGCCGCGAGGTAATGGCAGCTTGTTCGAAAGCCGGAGTCTAGAGATGCCTGGCCCCCAGCGACTTGTCAAGATATCGTGTAGTGATGCGTCGTGTTGTCATGGGCTCCTTGTGATTGTGTGAGAAGAGAAGACGGCATGATGGAGCATGGTGGGTACGGAGAGGAAGTGAAGTCTGGGTTTGAGGAGTTCGAATCGCTGGAGTGGAATTTAGTGGGATCAGGGTGAGGGGCGGATTGAGGATACGGCCAGACGTCAGACTTGATGCGAAAGGGATAGGGAAGTGCATGTAGAGCACTGATGGTGTTGGGACGTTGGGACATTGGGTTGGTGGATAGAGTGAGTAAATTGAAATTTGCGGAACGCAGGTTGCGGGATGAGCGATGGGAAGGAGGGGTACCTGGCTCTGGCTGTGCGCGTCTCTAATGTTCATTCATTCTTTGTTGAAACGTGCGAACCGGCAGTCCTGTGTAAGTGGCCTGTCTTTGGTTCATACCGACAGACGCGATGGATAGGTGGTTTTCCGAATGAAAAGAGAACTAAGATTGTTGGACTTCTGCCTGAGTGCTAGGTAGAGCTCTCCTCCGACGGGAAGATATGTACTACGTCTTCGTAATTGGACTCTATATTGTCTGCAACTTAAGGATGAGCACAGGACCACAGCTGGTGGCAATGTACGTGGTCTTTGCTGGAGGAGCTTGTGGTCGGCGTTCCAGGTCGCTGCTGGGTTATTCATGGTCAAGGTCTTCTTCGGTTACGTCTACGCAATTTTTTGAGTCTGAGAAAGTGATTGCTGCAACACTGCCAGCTGAAAGCGCATTGCAGCCATTTTTGAAGTCAGATTGGAAAGCCAAATGTATGACTTTCTTACGGTGAGCAAGTAGCAGACAGCTGTGGTAGTCGTATATTCAGGATCACGATCAAAGGAAGATGCCATGTTTTGTTGGGCCGCGAGGCAGCCGAGTAGGTGCCAGCGTCAGGCGAGGTGCTTGCACACGAGGACGACCTACGAGTGCTCAATAAAGTTCACACGGTATCGTTTGAAAGGAGGCCATGCAAAACTTTCTCAATGCGAGAGCTAGCGCGGCTGCTATCCACAAAGCGGATTGGCATGCACTCGCGTGCGACTCCCCATGGGCTGTACTCATCTCCCCGCGGGCTTCGCATCGAGATACAGCCCCCTCTGTGGAGCTTGGAATGCGCAGGTGTATTGTGTGGAGTGACTACGGGGGTCGGCGCCGCAGAATACGAGTGCTGTTGGGTTTCTGAACATACGATGTGGACCATGATAACTTGGCGTGCACGACGCGGTCGTGGTTGCAGGCCAATGTTGGACTTCCACGACGCTTCCAGAAGGCTAAGCATAGGAGCTAGGCAGCATGTGGGCTTGATTTTGAGCCGCATACAAAGAGCCGCATGCCGCTCGTGAGCCGCATGTGGGTCGATATCCGAGGTTCAAGTGCCGAACTCGTCAAGTTTTGCGGCCAAGACGAATGATGATTCTGGATCGGGCATGCCAAGTCACGGGACCGGGCGGGCGTCGCACGACACGATGAAGTTGAGCCGCAAGTGGGGCTGGTGTACGTGGACTGAGGTTGCCAAGCTGGACGTTGCACATGTTTGTTTTGATGCCGACTGTTGTTGCGAGTTGAAGACAAGTGAAGCTGGTGGCCATGGTAGCTGGTTGGAGCCGAAGTCGGTTCCGAGGATCGTCGATATGTGCCATTGTGGTGCGATCGCTGCCGGCATCGACTGCTGAAACAGATAATCTCCGGGGTGATTGTCCCATGGGGTCTCCAATCGAGGAAACGCCAGCAGGGGCGCGGCGAAAAATTCTGCAAATTGCGCCCAAGTTCTGCATCCTGGGACTGACCCGGCCCGTGTCCAGGCTGCGCGAGTCATCGGTCCGACAACACAACCACAGCAAAACTGAGGCTCTGCACAAGGCGCACGCACGTCCGCCGCGGGCGGTGCGCACTGCATGTTGCCAGCCCGAGATGGTTCGCGTTGGAGCAGGGGCTCGTGCGTGTTGAGCCAGGCGAGCCCGGGTGATCCCCAAGTCAGGATTCGGTGCCGTGTGCTGGCTGCGGAGAGCTCGAGCTGTCGTTGGAGACGCCAAGCGGCGGGTGGAGGCGGCTAGCCGCGACGGGCAACGCGGGGGTTGGCAATGGCACCTTCTGGTTGTGGAGCCCCGGCCTGCGAAGCTTGGCCAGCTCACTGCACTCGTCGACATCCGTGGCCTCATGTGACGGTCAGATGGCGGGCGCGCTTCGCAGCCGTCGCGAACGCCTCGGTGGCGAGCAGGCCCTCGTCGTCTGGGCCACGGCAACGCCTTCGCCCTGGAACCGCGTCTCGGGCTGCTGGAACCGCCACGCACAGATGCAGCGTGAACGCTGACCGCAGCGCTCGGGCGATATTGCTCGGCATGCCAGCCGACTTCACCATGGAGCCGCTTGGCTCCGACGCTGCCACGAGCCGCCTCAGCACGCCCAGTCGACCGGCCCGTACCCAGCAGCTCCATTGGACTGGCTGGCTCTCGGCGAGCCTGTCTCGACCTCTGCACCATGCATCATGCGGTCAAGACATGGCGTCCTACAGGACAATGGAACCATCGTCGGTGGCTTGGATGCGCGCTTTCTTGCTCTGTTGTTGGGCTTGTGCAGAGGATTACATGCATGTCCATATCGTGGCATCCATGCACCACGGTGCCTCTGCTCCTGCGCCTGTCTTCCTCATGGTCCCCCTCCCCCAGAGCCTCCAGCGCATTGTCGAGAGGCGTCATATATCTCGCGAGCTGCGCGCTTGGCATACGTAGTGTCCAAACAGGAAGAGAGACGTGCGAAGCTTTTCCTTCGCTTGGCTGCATCTCGCTCGCGCCACCAGCACTGCTTTGTCTAGCCCAACTCCCGACAATGCTCCCTATTGGTCCCCTGCAGCATCCTGGATGCTCGTGCTCTGCCGCTGACCTAGGTGGTCACAGGTCTGCACGTTGACAAGACTCTTGGTTCTGGGGTATGGCCATCGGCCACGGCGAATCGAATCATGGTTGATTCCCGGTCCGCTGCATCACTAGGCCCATCGCGTCGCATATGGATTGGGCGCGATGTGCACGCGCCCCCATGGGCGGCGACTTGACGAGTAGCGTGATGCTGCTTGTTAGCAGGGGTTGGCACTTTGCGGGGCCTCCATTGCGACGGGAGGGATAAAGAGCTGCCTGTGCCCACGGGACTGTTTCCAAGACGCGTGCACGCGACTTTTCCGTACCTTTTCTTGAGAGCCTACCATCATCACCAAGACGACCAACATGGGCAGGTTCATGCTCACCCCACCCCCGGACACGCCTGGCAAGGCATGGTAAGCTCCACCACGGTGGTGCTGTGTAATCGTTCTAACAATGATAGGCCCGCGATCCTCATCGGCCTGTTCGTGGCCTTTGGAGGTGTTCTCTTCGGGTCAGTAGCCTCAGCAACAACAGCAGTCCCCAACAGCTAATCGGAAACAGTTATGATACTGGCACAATCAGTGGTATCCTGGCCATGCCCTTCTGGCTCCGGGAATTCTCCACCGAACCCGATGGCACACTTACAGCATCCCAAGACTCCCTGATCGTGTCTATTCTTTCGGCGGGAACCTTCTTCGGAGCTCTCACCGCTGCACCTTTCGGTGACTTGCTTGGTCGTCGATGGGGTCTTATGGCGGCTGCCGGTTTGGTCTTCAATCTCGGTGTCATTCTACAGACCGCTGCTGTCAGGCAACCCCTCTTCATCGCCGGGCGTTTCTTCGCTGGCTATGGTGTCGGTCTTGTTTCTGCTTTGAGTGAGTCTCGCATCCCATCATTTGCAATCCCGAAGTATGGCCGGTTGGATCGATCGATCCACAGTAGCGCCGAATAGTCGTGGTTCGATCATCGGGTTTACGTGTACGGGTAGAACTGACAAGGATTTAGTTCCCATGTACCAGTCCGAGACGGCTCCCAAGTGGATTCGAGGCACCATTGTTGGCGCCTACCAGCTTGCTATTACTATCGGTCTGTTCCTTGCGGCCATTGTCAACAACTCCACCAAGGACCGTGATGACTCTGGCTCCTACCGCATTCCCGTCGCAGTGCAGTTCCTGTGGTCGCTGATCCTCGTGATTGGGTAAGCGCACTTGCAAATCCAGTCTTTCACGTCTAACACGAGAATAGTCTTTTCTTCCTGCCCGAGACCCCACGCTACCTCATCAAGACAGACCGCTATGACGAAGCTGCCAAATCACTTGGGAAATTGCGCCGTCTTCCTGTGGACGACCCCGCTGTGATTGAGGAGCTCAACGAAGTCCAGGCCAACCATCTTTACGAGATGTCTCTCGGAAAATCCACCTACATCGAATGCTTCAAGGGAACCCTGGGCAAGCGCCTTATCACCGGATGTATGCTCCAGGCTCTGCAGCAGCTGACGGGTGTGAACTTCATCTGTACGTCTATGAGCGTGGGATGGAAAGGGCTGGATAGTCACTAACGAAGCGCAGTCTACTACGGTACTCAATACTTCAAGAACGCTGGTTTCGAGAATGCCTTTATTATCCAGGTCATCACCAATTCGGTGAACGTCGCATCCACCTTCCCCGGTCTGTACTTGGTTGAGAAGATGGGCCGACGCAACCTCCTCTTGATGGGGGCCATTGGTATGTAAACCTTGGTCATTCGTGGTGGCAGTCATTAATCTTTCGCTAGGAATGTGCTGCTGCCAGTTCATTGTGGGCGCAGTCGGTATGACCGCTGATGCATCCGTTGACGCGGGCAACATCAATACTTCCGCCCAAAAGGCTGCCATCGCATTCGTGTGCATCTACATCTTCTTCTTCGCCAGCTCCTGGGGCCCGGTCGCCTGGGTCGTCACCGGCGAGATGTTCCCGCTGAAGGCCCGTGCCAAGTGCCTTTCCATGACCACCGCCAGCAACTGGCTTCTCAACTGGGCTATTGCGTACTCAACCCCCTACATGGTAGATGCCGACCACGCCAACCTGCGCTCGAAGGTGTTCTTCGTGTGGGGCAGTTTCTGTTTCGTGTGCATCGCCTTTGTGTAAGTCGATACCCAACCCTGCGAGCAAGAACCCTGGCTAACACGCGCAACCAGCTTTTTCATGATCTACGAGACCAAGGGTCTCACCCTCGAGCAAGTCGACGAACTCTACGGCGTCGTCAGCCAGGCCTGGAAGTCGAAGAAGTTCCGCCCCAAGGTTCAATTCTCAGAGATTGACAATGTCGGCCCCGATGGCCGCAAGCTCAGTTTGGCCGACGTCGGCGCAAACCAGGAGCGCAAGCGCAGCATCCACGATGAGCCGCAGGTCACCGAGAAGGTTTAGGCGTTGCTTCAGGGATGTTGCCTCGTGAACGGTACGTTCCCGGGGACCGCTCAGATCATAGCTCAAGCGAAGGGAGGAGAGAGGTGTTGAGATGTGGTGGGGTGAACCGCAGCGTTTATGCGCGCTTCGTGGCGGGTTGCTGCATTTGTTAATAGTATAATGACGATTCTCACCTTCTACAACTGTCTCCTAGATTTTCGTGATGCTTGATACCATCGTACGGTCGCAACTAACCTTGACTAAAGGCAGGAGGGAGAGTCGTGCGTGGTGTATCTGAAAGTGCTCTTGTACAACAAGGTACACACATACGGTCCGAAAGCAGACGCGTTCCCACATTGGTATGGTACCAAATTGATGTAAATGAGTAGCATACACTAGAAAAACCATAGTGGTAGGTAGCTGAACTCTTCACTCCCTCCAAGCTTTACAATCATGCTTTGAACAGCCGGCGCCGCACCTCAACTTCCGGCGACAGCCCGCTCAACACCCGGCTCAGCTCGTCCGCCGCAGCATCCAGCTGCCCGTCGCTGCACGCCTCCAACGCATCCATGATGATCAACACATTCCTCGTCTCATCCGTCAACGCCGTCCGCGGGCCCTGCCTCCAATTCCACACCCGACACGTGACACCCTCCTCATCGCACCACACAACCTCGCCCGCAATCGGCGGCTCATTCACCACCTCACCCCCTGCCTTCATCTCAAACTTCTCGCCGCCCTTTGCGCGGACCAGGAAGGGTGCCCCGGAGTACTTGTCGAGATCCTCCCCGCCGAGCGGGATCTGGTGCTTCACGGAGATGGCGTTGTAGATGTCAGTCAGGCGGTTGACGCGCGGGAGGCCTCCCTTTTCCACGCGGCGCGTCAGGGCTTCGAGGCTGTTGGGCGTCTTTTTGGGCTTCGCGCCAAAGGCCGTGTAGGCTGAGCGCCAGGCTTTGACGTGCGGGATCTCGGTGACGGGGGCTTTGGCGAGTGCGGCTTTGGCGGAGGCTTCGGCTTCTTGCAGGAGGGCGTCGCTCTGGGCGTCGCTGGGCGCGGGCGGGATGTTTGTGATTACTAGGAGGAGGGCGCGGTAGTCGGGGCGGAGTTGGAACACTTCGGGCGCTATGCGGGCGTTGTCGAGGTATTGTTGGGGGTTGGCGAGAGGGGACATGGTGGGTGGGCTCGTCGTGAATGATGCGCCGTGATGAATGGAGGGTGGCAAATAGCGAAATGTGCGGCAAGCTAACTTCATGTATTCTTTGGAAGCTGGCACCAGAGGAGATGTAATTGTCTAAATACCGCATGTTGCAGTGCCTTCTGGAATCTAATTCTCAGAATTTGACATCGTTTTGATGACAGGGCGCACATGTCAATTGCTAGCGCGCCTTGCGCAGTAGTCTACAGGGCATACGTCCCGATGGGGTGTAGTTTCCAGGAACGCTATGTTATCTTCGCCCATTTTTACTACGTTCGGCCCGTCACTCTTACCATTTCATACTAAGCCTAGCAGCCCGAGTTTTGCAAGTCGGTCTAAACATTATACATGCTGTCAATACATGGCATAACTGAGTTCATTCACAGTCCTTTGTTGTAGTTATGAACATAAGATCACACGTTACGTGGGCTTCTTAGCTGATGTATGAACGAAGTCCCACACAAGAACAATCGGTGGAGTGTGAAGAGGTTTGGATCTGCGTTTATCAACATGTGCGTTTGCACGTCACCTAGCTTGACAGCTCTAATTTCTCACTTCACACTCACTGCTAGCGCCCATCTGCCCTTTTTTTTTTTTTTTTTCTTTCTAAATTTTCGGTCTCCAAACCGATAAACCCAAAATTTTACCTTTCTCCACGCATATCTCACACACTACTTCGAGTTTCATCTCTTGTCTCCTGCCGTGAAATTAACCACAACTGTAGTTCTCTTGAGCCTCTGTGTTTTCCTCTTGCTCACAGCACCCTCCGTCACCTGCAAATGCATCGCCAAAAAGGGCGGGAAGACGAACGATGGCGCGACCAGGAAAGTTTGCAAACGAGCCAGCGGCCGCATGGTCGACGGCAACGACTGCTATGCTAACTCCATGAGCGAGAGATTATGCGAGTTTCACTTTATCTGCGAGTTGCAGAATGCGAGGAGCGGTTGTAGATGTCCGGTCGGATGTCTTGCGTAAGTGTTTGTAGAGTTTAGTTATAGATATGTGTCAACAGGTGACAGGAAGGTTGATAACCTCGAGCGGGATCGAGACAGAGATCGACGGCGATGGCGAGGACGAGGCAGGTATGTCTTGAGACCTAGATTTCGAGCGAATATCATAACATGGGGGTGCGATGGAGGGTTAAGGGGATTGAGCCAGCTGTTGGCAGGCTCAAGCGAGTTTTTGTCAGTGAGATGACGCACTCATTATTATCATAGTGAGCACAGCTCATCATCACTCGTATTGATTTCCTTGGGTATTCCTGTACCTACTTCGTGCTCTGGAGGGTATTCTAGTAGTGGTTATCGCCAAGGTATACATGATGCACCGCCACCATTGGCGGGCGTTTCCGTAGATCAGCATAGCCTCGCAGGATCAAGGCTGCCTACAACATATATACTGCGATACATCGGAGCTCGTGCGTCTGGATGATGATCCTGTGTCATGCATTGTTGATTGATATGCCACCACAACAAGAGGGAGGGTCCCCTCCGAAGGGCAAGTCAATATACTCTCTCGTTTCTTCCACCACGAACACCTTAGTCCCGTCAGTAGAGGGTTCTTCCACAACTTTAGTGCCTCGTAAGTCTCCAAGGCCGAGGGAAAATAGTACAATAATAAATCTTGTTTGTTTGCAGCATCTCCGTCGGTTGCCTCGCAATCGCGATCCCGTTCGGCCTCACCTAAGCCATCATTCTGGCAGAAGCTGAAAGCCGAGAATGAGGAGCGAAAACAGAAAGAACGACAGAATGTGAGCGCGAAAGAAGCGACCAGAATCACAGGCTACGGAAGCGAAAATAAACCATATGCGTATAGCGATGGTGCTGTGATGGAGTTGCTTATGAATGGGTACGTGGATCCGAAAATAAGGAAGTCGCGAGAGGAGGCAAAGAAGCTAGCGGACACGGGTAAACGCTACAATAATGCAGATACTGGAAAGAAAGAGCCGTAAGGTGATATTCATAAAATGTATGGACAGTCTTTTGGAAGTGGCATGCGATAGTTCCTGGACGCTCTGCTCGCGTGCTTGATACAAGTCGCTTGGTGTGCGGCAATTCCAGTCTGCTTGCATAACAATGAATGTACAATATTCAGAATCAAAATACCTGAAAGGCGTTCCATGCGGTGTCTCCTAGCGTGCAAAGATCGACATGCTCTACCAATGACAGAATTCTATAGTACTAGTACTCAGTTGTGTGAGCCACCTCAGTTTCATCTAGCCTCAATCTCTACATCTCTAGATGATTGGTTTCTTGCCTTCCATTTTCTATTGACCACGCAGCCAATGACTACTCGATTGAGGACGTAAGTGCCGACGCCCAAAACTACAAAGACTCCAATGGTTAGAATGGTACATAGCGTACAAATAGAGAAAACATAGCTGACAGCCCCAAATGCGTCCCATACTCCGTCAACATACGTCTCCTTGGCCGCAAGACCCACTTGCATCGATGAGAGTATCAAGGTAAAAGATGCGAAGAGAAACAACAGAGGTGCTGCAAATTTGGCCAGATATTGCCCGGAATGATAGTACAGTTTATGGTACGACCATGGAAAGATCTTTCGGGTGGATTTTGGTCGCAAGATGCGTATCGCAAGGTTTAGGCGCGTCATGCGGATGTGGCCGTACTCATAGCGCGGCGAGACGACGAAGTCTGGAAGTTCTCGAAATGGATGAATGAAGTACTGGAATTGGGTGTAAGAAACATCTCTGGGGATGAGATGGTTGCTCCTCGCAACCAGGAAGTCAGACTCGTGTCTGATGAGATAGCCATAGGTTCTGAGTAAGCCAAGTGCTGAGCGGGTAGAGGATTTCAGCCTCGCGGGATCGTGGAGATCCTGCCCCGCACCTGAGCCACCGTGCCCGGGCATAAGATATGAGACCCAGAAGTTGAAGTTCAACAGGCAGTGAGGAATTGGTTTGATGAATATTACATCGTACTTTCGAACGAGGTGGAGGCCCGGGTCCTCGGAGACGGTCACATGGCTACCTGTGCTGCTGTACTCATGTAGCGTGTTGACATGTGAGCTACGGCGTTTGCAGAAGATGAAGAACGATGGCGCGAGTTCGTCGAGGACAGTACACTCAAGTTCGCGACAGAGGAATGCCTGAACATCGCTGTTGGACGCTGGGATGAATGGCTCGTTTGGCACACAGATTGTCTCTTTGGTGTGCAGATGCGCTTGTGGGTGGACGAGCTCTTCGTCCACAGAGAAGGGTGGCAATTTGATGGGCTGCATCGAGCTGACAGTAGTTCCTCGCAATGGGCGATGTCTGAAGGGTAATGGGTCCTAAGGAGCTCCATTCTTTTCACCTAATCGCTTACCGTATGCGTCTCAGCCTCACGATCGTATTCCGGGGTTAGGGTCCAAATGACGCAGATTGACATGCTAGATATTTTGCATCTTATCATCTGCGCGCTTCGCCACTGCAATGTCGAAGAGATAGAACGCTTGAGTCGATGAAATAGGATGCATACCACCAATAATGACTTTTGCAGAACATCGATGCGCTATAGGTATCCTCTTCACTATAGTACTTGAAGTGGCGTTAGCCACCAACGCACCATCTTGTCCAATGTCTACTCTCACGAACGTTGCCCAGCAACACGAGCTTGGGAGTGGGACAGGACCTGCTCCACAGTAATTGAAGTCGTAAGGTGATATATACGATAAATGGGTGTTGTTGTTGGTGCGAACGCGGAGTTCACTGCCAGATGCATCGCGGGGAAAATTGGCCAATCGAAAGATGTTGATTGGTCGAAGATTTTGCCACGCCCTTTACCTGACAAACCTACAGACGCTCTACGCGCGCCGCTATTAGCCGCAGCCTGGATTCATCATTTTATGGTACTATATTATACCATATCCACGACACTTATTCGCGACGCAGAACTCACCATGTATCTCAGGGAGATTCACGCTGAAAAACACATTCCCACTTTGTACCAATTCATTAAAGAAAACCCACTGGGACTCTTGACCACGGCTCTCGATTCGAATACTTTCCATTCCCTCCAGTCCAGTCACATTCCATGGGTCTTGGACAATCCTGATGGCGAAGGCACGACGGAGCTAGGAACACTTCGCGGTCACATTGCGCGAGCGAACCCCCAAGCGAAATCATTCATTGAGGCAGCGAAAGAAACTCGAGATGGTCTGACCAATGCGGATGGCTCTTATACTCTCACTCGAGACGTTCTCGTCATTTTCAATGGCCCGGCCCATCACTACGTCACCCCCAAGTTCTATACCGGAACCAAGCCAGCAACGGGGAAAGTTGTTCCTACCTGGAACTACTCTGCTGTGCAAGTGTACGGTTGCGCAACTATCTTTTACGAGACGAAGGCTGATTCTACACACACTTTTTTGAACAAGCAGATCCGTGATCTGACGAACCACAACGAAGTCGAAACAATGGGGAACAAGGAGAACCCTTGGGCCGTTGAGGATGCGCCAGAGTCCTACATCGAGATACTAAAAAAGGCAATCATCGGTATACAAATCGAGATCTCGGATATTGGTGGCAAATGGAAGATGAGTCAAGAGTCTACGGTAGGCGATCAGGAGGGCGTGATAAATGGGTTTGCGAAGCTGGATACCGAGCTTGGAAAAGAAATGTCGGAGACAGTGAAGGCAAGGTGCGCTGAGAAGGAAGCGAAGACTCATGTTGTTCGAAAATAGGTAAATATATCATACATGCACATCAGCACACTGCCGCGCAACTACCTTTTGGCGTCAAAACGCTCAGTGTACACGCTTGCTTGATCGCTGATTCGGACCACCCTGGTTCCGCGCGGAACCAGACTGACTCCATCGCGGCGCCACCTCTCAAGTTTGGCCTGGCTTGGTCGGTGGCCTTAAGGCACCAGTGCGACAGACCCGTCTTCAAATTGGAGCATGTCCAATGATGACTTGCGAAGCCCCTCGTTCTTTTTTCCAAACAGACCCGTTGTGCAGATGTTGTAATTTTAAGATACTTTGAAAGTCAAATTCAGTATGTTTTGGAAATTCAGATGGGTAAGCAGAAGACAAACAGTAGATATGGCCATGCAAATGATGCCACAGCACGACATATGCAAGTCAATGGGAATCAGTCAATCTCTTGCAGCAAATCCGGGAGTCTTCACTGCAGTGGCTATGACTGAAAGCACAGAGAATCAAAGAAGCGTCCAAAGCTTTGTAGTGAAAGTTGGAGGAATAATATGTCGTACGTGGTAAATTGTTCATGAAATGCACAGACTATTGAAGAACTTAGCCATAACAATCAGCCACTGACATTCACATAGAACGAAGCATGATCTCGAAGTGAACAATGTTCAATAATCCAGGTTCGTGTCTAGTGCAAATTTGCAGTGTGATGACTGGACTAGGTGTACGAAACATACAATGTAGAAAATAAACATCCTAGCGCGGACTCAGGGGCTGGGTTATACCTTCCAGAGACTGTGTGATAAGATCATTAGATTACTTCCGTGCAAAACTAGTTAGGCTTCCAGATTCGCAATACTCCTCGCCATCTGATTTATCTGCAACGCCGGCTTCCCTGCGATCGACCCATTCTCGATGCGCTTGACCGACCACGCATCGAAATTGCTCCTGAACTATTTCCCCGATTCGATCGCCCGCCTTGCGATCCATCTCTACGTGAACTTTGCTCACTGCCTCTCACGGCAGCGAAGTGGTTCGCATTGAGAGCTGGCAGGCCCGGCCCTCGTCGCCCACCACCCTGTCTGAATGCCTCTGGCTGGTCTGTTTCATACCCATTCAACCTTCTCGAGTTCCCCATCAATCTCATTTGTGTGCCAAACTGCGGCACTGGTGCTCTAGGAGGCCCACCTGGACCTGCTCCGTTGGGAAATCCAGCTGGAAACCCAGGGCTCGGCCTGGAACCCCGTGGTAAGTGGCCATTGGCCTGTTGGAATCGAACTGCTGCGGCGTGAAGCCCACCGTCCTGGTGACTTCTACTGGAGGATCGGCCTGCTTTAAGGGGAACCATTAGGTCGATGAGACCGTCCAGGAAAGCCATTGTGATGTTTTATTATCTGATGCGAGATCAAGATTTTCAGAAATTCGTTATTTAGTATGGTCAATAATTTGTTGGGAGGAGAAACCACCATCAGAGGTAGGTATCGACTATGTATGCTTTATACCTAGGTAGCTGTGACGTGCCAATTTCGCTGTTTGAATTGGGACGTCCTGAGTTCAAGTGTGAATGTGTGCATTGGATTCTTTATTTTGTACGTTTGCTGTGAATACAATGAATGATTGATTGGTGGGGGGGTTCGAGTACAGTGAGTTCCAAGAACTTTTCGGAGTAACGCAGGAATCGACTGTGAAGTTCTTGAGTTGGCGTAATGAAAATTCGGCTTTTGTGTACAATATGCAAGTTTCGATCACAAGATGAAGAACCAGGGTCTGCTGGAACATTACTTGACGTTACAAAATAAGCGGTATTTATGACAGGCTATCGGTGAATCACCTCCGTCAAGGCATCAAACTCTCTGTAGCTTCGTACTAGAGTCAAGAGGACATCACTACGAACTTGTCCCTCCTGAACGGCCTCTGTAGCCACCTCGACCCCTCACAAGTCTACTGGGAGAACCTCTTCCACATGATGGGGCATATCCTGTTCCCCTGCGCCTTCCATGTCCAATTGATCTTCCCAAGCTACTCGAAGCCGCACTTTGTATCCCTAGTCCGACCGCTGATAGCGCTCTGCCTGGCATAGGCGACCGAGAATGCTCACTTCTAGTTCCGCTTGGAGCTTTTTGTGACCCGCTACCACTGCTCTTACTAGTTTTTTGCTGCAATCTGCCACCTTGGCTTGGGGACCCAGTGTTGCGCGAGCCGCTCTGTTGTTGTGACTGCATATTGGAAGTTTGTGGTATCCATGCTACCTTGCTACCCGTTCTCCTCTCGCGGATGTATTCGCCTTGCCGCTCGAAGGCACGCTCTCCCTTCACTGCGAGGGTCATTGTGTTTCTACAAGCGCCGGTCAGTGGAGTCTCAGGTTTGTGAAGATGACAAGTCTGAGCTCTTTAAAAGGTCGATCTTGAAATGAGAGCTTCGAACCCAGACGATGTAAAGATACGCTTACCCCATAGTGCAAGATACGTACTCTGTGAGGTCTCAAGGGTTGTGGACGAAGGCAACGTTTCTTTCAACGGTGCTGGTGTCAAAAATCAAGACCTCCTACGAACAAGATATGGCCCCTAGTATTACTGTACTGTTTAAGTACAACCTTCACTTCGTTTCGTGAATTATGCCGTCACAATAAATTCGTATCGTGCATGTCTGTTATTCCACCCACATGTGCATCTATGCACGCCATTTTGGGAACTTCACGCCGTTCTTCCACTGCTCTTCATCCTCCCGACACAGTTGTCCGAAGCCGTACACACCATAGTCCTCCCTCTGCTTACCCCGATTCCAAGTGATTGCCTCCATTATACATCCCGGCGGCAGAGCTGGCCAAGTAGCATCCTTGACCATGACACACTTCCACTCTACTCCGACCTGGCTCATGGGTCTAGTGTGTCTACAGTCTTTGCACCACCACTGTAATGCCATGGTTTGTTCTAGCTGCATTGCGAGGTTGTCCAAGAGTTGGCGGCCGCCGCTTTCTTGGGCTCGTTTTCCCACGAAGACGCCAATGCATATATATTTCTCGCTCAGCAGGTTCAGTTGCAATATCCTCGCCCACATCAGTATCTTCTGAGTTTCTAGTGTCTTGTTCGCAAGATCTTGTTTCGAGATACGGAGTCGCGGCCAGCTCGCGTCGTCCTGCATGCGGTGGAGAAATTGCAAGTCATGCCTAAAGTGCGGGTGAGATTTCAGCGCGGCCAACACAATATGACAGGCGATAATGACTTACGTTATGCGTTTCAAATACTCCACGCTAGCGATAAGACGCGGCGGCCCGAGTTTCATGGTCTTGATCTCAAGGACGGGCTCAGCTTCTGCGGCGAGCTGGCGGTAAGTTTGTACGATAGCGCGCTCGACGTAGCGTAGAACTAAGATGACGACGGGCTTGTCTTTGTAGATATTGTCGTCGGAGTCGTCTCGATAACCTGGGACGTGCCGTGTGCAGACAGGGAGGCACTCGTAGATCTGGCGCCGAATAGACTTGGGCAGGCTGGGGAGAGGAAATGGCCGTTGGCTCGGGTTTGGTCCGGTCAACAGACCCATGGGAGAATGGGTACGCTCAGCGCGTCTTAGACGACCTGCATGCGTAGTATTGGTACTAAGAATTGTTTTGAAGTCATCCGCCATGACTTGCCGAAAGGGGTGGGGCCTGACAGGTCAGGTTCGAATATAGAAAGTACAGCAAGCGGGCGGTTGAGTGAGGAGAGATAAAGGCTAGACTGGAACACACGATGTGGTGGAGATTGCTGGATATATAGATACGCTCGCCGAGTGTTTTGCACGGCAGCTCACGGACTCACTTCGCGATAGCCCAACTTGCTGCTCAGGTGAAGCACGAGTTCAGCTCGTGGGCGACGAGTAGCAAAGGTTGAAAGTATCAAATGAAATTGCTCACGGACCGACTAAAATCTCGAATCTTGCTCACAGTATGTACAAATTCTGCACTATAGCCCACAATCTCGTCGACCTATTCCTTCAAGTCAATGGTTCACCTCGGAGACGTTCGAGATTGGAACGAAGAGTTTCAATAAGTCAGCGCAACGAGTACTACGTTTTAGTAGTAATTGAGCTGCCTAGTGTTTGACACAGTTGCTGAGAGTGCCTAACCTACCTGGACAACAGTAAGTTTGCTAATTCGCCATCAGGCAAGAATTTAAACCGTAGTATCATTTAAGTTTATGCCAGGCTTTATGATTACATGACCAAAATGCTCATAGAAGCAAATGGCTCTCCATCAACCGTTTTGACAGTTCGTGAGTACACTGGAATACGACGTTAATGTCAAGCTGCAATAGGCTGATCTGGGACTGATATCGAAGTTCCGTATTGAGCTTTCCAGTTGGATCCAGCAGTGGATAAAGGTGGCCAGACCAGTACAACGTTTGTCCAGCATAGCCCCAAGCCCCTTTCATATCCGTACGACGCCCAGACCAAGTCGCACCATCCCCACCCTCAGAAGGTTGAAACCCACGTGCAGGCCACGAGCCTCTCTGGCAGGCCACACGATATGTTGTACGGGTAGCCATCTTCAACACTCTCAATATACCCTCGATACTGATGAGGAACTCGTCCATCTCGATCAACGCCGTCACTTTAATCCATTTCTCGGATTATGGGCCCCGACACACAAACTCCCCTCTTTCACAATTAGCTGCCATTAGCTCACCTCCTCCGCACACGCCCAGTATCAGACCCACCGACCATCCGTTGCGGCGCCGACACCTACGCCGCACACTCGGCCACGGCGATCACATTTGTCCCGGCAACGTATACGTCACTCCAGCTCAACATGACTGCGTAGAAACCTGCCCAGAGTGTTTCGTTTACACCACCTTTCACCACTCGAAAGTCTTCATCTCACCAGCTCCGACTACCCATTCAGGACATCACGCAAGGAAGAAAAACTCGATATGAAGTAATACGGCATAACATTGCTTTCAGCTCGAAACCGCATCGGGTCTCAAAGTTAACAACAAAGTTGCAGAACAAATTCTCAACCACCACTGGGAAACGCCTCCCAATGCAAAGGATCTCAGAAGAAAACAACAGGTCAGCTCAAACAGATGGTACAAGAAGCGAAGTAGAAGAAGCCAGAACAAGCCAACCAGAAAGAACACTCGCACAACAGAGCCACCAAAAACCCCGAATATCGGTCGGTCAGTCAAGAATCACCACAGTCGCAATCGCAATCGCACTCGCAACGACGCCGAAGCACCAAAAACACCACACGAGCAGAACATCGATCAATCCGCGGGCAAACACGGCTTCCGGCGCGGAACAGACGGCCACAGGGTAAGCGTGCGCGCAGCGCAAGTGTACAAGATTAAGTCGTATAAACAGTGACCCACGGCCGGTAATAGGGAGGGAGTCGTAAAGTCGGAGACATCATATCGCGTAAAAGCATAGCAAAAGTCTAGAGGATAACGAGGAAGGGGTGGGAGAGGTGATCGCCGGTCCGCGAAGACAAAAGGCCAACCAGCGCACAAGAATATCCCCGAAAAGGTATGTTGTGGGACCGGTTCTTGAGGAATCGGTTGCATTGCAGGAAGTGCAAGCACCGAACATGGGGTTGCGCACTCTCTGACCTCGCACTGAACAGGAAGGCCTTCGCGAAGAAACATGAATGCGAAAGTCGAATTATGCAAAGGCTTCGATGGATCAAGTCTCTCACGCAGGCATCTGAGACACAGGAGGGAATTGTTGCATGGCGGCGGCAAACTTCGCTTCGATGTTGTCGTCAAGATTGATTCCACTGTCATCAAGACCGGCGTCTTGGGAGAGAGCGAACTCTAGGTCAAAAGCTTGTGCGGCAGTCATCTGTCGGTGCTGGCCTAGGTTTCATTTGTCAGTCAAGATAACAAACACAGAAGCTCATAAACACTCACTGTCTGGCTGAGACATGCTCGGTCCATGCATGGAAGCACTCCCATTGCCTCCCATAAAGGATGCGCCAGTACCGAACTCTTCGCTGCCAAATCGGCTCTGATCTTGACTGCCGCTACTGCCAGTGGCCATGCCAGCATTCATGGACTCTCCTAGTATTCCGGGAGAAGCGGTGTCGGGAGCTGAGAACTGGTGTGAGAGGAAACCGCCCAAAGATGCCAGCCAGATGGCCATCTCGTCGACAAACACTTTGGTCAACCACCAACCTTGGAAGCTCGGTCCGTTCTCGACAGTAATCTCGCGGAGAACGGCTGTGCTGATTGCATTCAAGGTGTGGAGTACTGTGCGTGCTGAAAGATCCGGAAAGCGAGATGGGAGTCTCGTAAGGAATGCTGCAATTCGGTCTATGACAGTCTCTTGCAAGATATCGACGGGCGGATCTGGGGTTGAGATCTGATAGAACGTTCCGTCAGGTAGCCACATCTCAGACTTGAGCGGGAGGAATATTGCGCGGATTTCCTTCGAAAGGATCTCGGCCACCAACTCGTGGTTGCACGAATGAGGCAGCTCGTTCTCCATGATGCGCTTGATGTTAACATATGCTTGATAATCGCCCCACATGCGATCACGGTTTTCGTCGACCGTCAACATAACAGCAGCGGCGTGGGCGGTGGAGTTGACGCGGAGCATCTGTCTGAGAAGATGTGAGAAGACAGTCGCAGGCTCCAGCCGTGCAGCAAGGACGGTGGAAGGCAAGTTGTGAAAGGCCTTGCTGATGTGGGAATGAAGCAGCTTCCAGACGTTATCGAGGAACTTCAGTACTGGCGCGGGTGCGACCTGGAGGGTAAGTTGGGCCACATTGCGAATCATTTTCTGATACATCATCCAGTCACACTCGCGGATCCACGCGCTGAGCTTATCCATGGCGAAAAGCTTCGCGACCGGTACAGTCAAGGTACCTTGGAACGAAGTGAATAGCCGGAAGAATTGCTTCTCCTTGCAAAATCGCACGGCATCTACGAGCGAAGTGATGTGGCTCTTATACAAAGCAACGAGTGCTTCCGACGCATCTGGGTCTGTTCCTTCCGGAAGATACGGCGATACGTCAGGCATGACAATTTCCAAAGGATCTCCTTCCACGTTGTTGAGAAGCTCCGGAGTAGGGAACCGAAGCTCGTACTCGTACCCTGCAGTTTGCGGCGAGTGAATGTCGGCATAGCAGCGACCCTTGGACGAGTTTTGTGGATAGTAATTCGTCGTCGAGTAAGACTGCTGATGTTGAGAAGGAAATGCGGCAGTGTCGGTGGACATGCGTGGCTGCGAAGCGGTGGAATCGTGCCGCTTTAGGGGATTTCGCGAAGCCGGGACTCGGGGCATTTGGCGCGGTGGTTGAGTTTCGTCATCGTCGACCATCTCCAGGTCCACGTAGTGGTATTTGGACTCTCCACGAACACCAAGGCGTCTAGTCTGGATATTGGGAAAGATGACGCGCACCAGCTTTCCAAAAGAAGCGGGGTTCAAAGGCACCACCCGCTCGTGAGCGCATCGGCTTGCGTACTTGGAGAAAACGCGATTCCGCGGTACTGACGTCTTTCCGATGGTGCATGCTTGCTGCAGCCAGAGCATAGCGAAGAGCTGCTTCGACTTCTCCGATCTTGACGTGCGATCTGTAGCAAGCACCTCTGCAGCGACCTCCTTCAGCTTACGGCCCATGTTGTGGCGAAGCATCTCGCGCAGCTCCTTGTCATTTTGAGCAGTGGGCCCTCCAGCCTTCTTCTTCTTGTCATCCACGTCGACGGGCGTTGCCACAAACTGCTGCTGCTCTACCGCATACTGCTGGGGTTGCGACTGTGTGGACTGGAAGGACTGGTGTGCGTTCGGGTCGATGTGCTGGAGGGGTAAGCCGTGAGTCGGACCCATGCCGGTCTGTCCGTCTCCTACGTAGCCCACCAGCTGGTGGACCGGGTCCATGGACACATTTTCTTGCTGAGAAACATGCTGAGCGGCCTGGAGAAGCGGACCGGCAAATGATTGGTTGTACTGTAGCTGCTGATTGAAGGCGGCGGCCGGTGGAGTGGGCTGGTGTTGGTTGCGCTGGAATTGGGCTTGTAGGTCGTGCTGGTCGAACGAATGGCGGCTCGTGGTAGATGCGCTACTGGTTGGGCGGGCGTTGATTGCGCTGCGGACCGAGACGGAGGCGCTCGATTGCGCGCGATGATTTCGGGCGGTCATGGGAGCTTTCACGCGGTGGTGCTGTGATATGGCGTGGTTCCTGGGGGTTAGATGTCGTGTTTACAAACAATCCTGGTGTGATGGCCGGTGTTGCAGTCAGACATCCGCTGACAAGCAATCGCAGCCGCACAGGAGTGTCACAGGGACAGCACAGCTGGTGGTAGCTATGCTTGTGTGCGTGGATGGCGGCGGACAGTCAGTCGAGTCCAACCGAGACGGGTGCGTTGCTGGGGAGATTCGCGACGGGGAGCGAAAATGGCGAAGGTAAATAGGCAGCTGTAGCGATGGTCGGAGAAAGGCCAATTAGTAGTTATAACATCCCGGGGGTCCAAGAAATGAAGCGTCGTGAAGCTGTTCGGGAGGATGCGCACGGCAATGTTTTGGCTTTTGTTGATGCTTTGTTTGGCGACATGGAAACGGCTAAATCGCTGACTAAGTTCCGTCCGATGCGGACCGCACGTGACCCTTCCTCACCACGGTTTCTCGAGAACGGATGATTATTACGCTCGCGAGACATGTGTGCACGTTGCGAAGAGTGCAACCTGAGTCACTCAAACAGAAGTGCAGGTCCAAGTAGAAGGCTGCGAGCTTATCTCGCCGCGTTTTCTAAATGCCCGTGAACACAGTGCCGGCTCCCCACACGTGTGTACTGCATGCTATGTACCATCCATCCGATACGAAACAACTCATAACAATAGGTATTCCACAATGTGCGACGCGGCGGTACATGTCCTGTGGTTGAAATAACCAGTTGCGTGTTGTTGGTCAGATCCGTTGGCTCGTGAAAGTCCGGGTGACGTCGTTCCCGGTGTGCTTAGGCGATGACGCCGTGCCCCTCGCACAAACACTCTCCACTCCAACACCATAAAGACACATCTGCACGCGCCCCGTACCACTCCACTCCACCCCAGCCCTCATCCACCGTCGCATAACGCCAGTACACTTGCTCACGAGCTCATCAGCTACGTACCGTCATCATGTCTGTTCAAGAGAAGGCACAAGCCCACCTGTCGCAGCTCGACAAGGAGGTACGTTCAGTTTTACCACAATACCCCGATGCCCATACTTGTAGGCTGCAGCCTGGTGCATGTAACAACCACTTCGCCAGATCGATTCTAACGCTCCCGCGTACTCTGTGCGCCTCATCTCTCCTGCTAACGCCCGCGTGCACAGCTGTCGAAATACCCCACCCTCAACAACCTGGAGAAGCAAACGTCGGTGCCCAAGGTCTACGCTTTCCTCGGCCTCGTCGGCCTGTACTTCTTTCTCGTGTTCTTCAACATTGCCGGGGCCTTCCTCGTTAACATTGCTGGCTTCCTCATCCCCGCATACTACTCGATGGGCGCCCTATTCAGCGCCAGCAAGGTCGACGATACTCAGGTACGTATCCCCAGTCCGCGGCAGTTGTCGCAGCTTTTGTGTCACGGGAATGCTAATATACCCGCAGTGGCTCACGGTACGCCTTCTCATTAATGCCTTATCTTCTGCCAGCTACCCCGCTCGGCTATCAGGAACGTCATGCTAACGCGCCAGGGATAGTACTGGGTGACTTTTGCTTTCCTCACGTAAGTTTTGAATTATCGAAACATACCATTTTCATGTACTCACCACGATAGTGTTTTTGAGAGTGCCGTAAACGCTGTTTACTGGTTCCGTAAGTCTCCGACGATAGACCCTCCCACGCATGGCTAACAAAAGCAGCATTCTACTACACCTTCAAATTTGTCCTCGTCCTTTGGATGGCTCTTCCCCAGACCGGGTAGGTCTCACTCTCAGGCCTGGCAAGAATACGAGCTAACAATAATCAGTGGTGCCCAGATCATCTTCCGCTCCTTCCTCCAGCCCATCTTTTCCCGCTACTTCTCCGAGTCCGGCTCGACCGCCGCCAACCTCCGTGCTCAGGCCGACTCTGCTGGCAAGCCGCACGCCTCCTAGAGAGCTGCTAGACTAGCAAGTTTCTGACAGCCGCACCACCAGGGCCCGAGAAGCCGGCTGCTTCAGTCCAGGATCCCTCGGTGGCATGTGCGAAGACCGCGGCTGTCGCGGCTTGGTTACGATGTGTTGACGATTCACGAACGGCTGGGGATTTGGAAAAGGCTGGGAATACTGGGACTGGGACTAGGACTGGGACTGGAAATCGGACTGGAAATCGGAGGAGCTTCACGATTGATATCACTATCGCGTGATGTTGTTGATACGGATTGGGTGTCTCCTTTGGGTAGGTGGACATAAGTAGATCTCGTCTGGTGGTAATGCTATCGTTGTTCTTCTCATCAAGTTCTGCTTTCTCTATGTCTTGTTTATGTCTTGTTGCTGACTATTCCCTCTTTTCACGGTCCGATAATCCCATCCCCTAGACGAAAACAGAAATATATTCCACTCCCGGTGGGAGGAACGGGACGACAGATGCGGCAGTTCAGTGACCGGACTCTCCTTCAGCTCGTCGACATTAACTTGAGGACTGAGGAGACGAGGACGAGGACGACGCGGCCGGTCGGCCGTGGGATGTGGGCGAGCTTGCGACAGGAGAGGAGGGGGACTAAGTTGCGGCCGTCCCATAAAACGCTGTGGGTGGTGGTGGTGGTCGGACATCTCAAGGTTGTCATCCCCGTGAACGTTGGTAACTATGGTACGGTCGGCCGTCTATAACATTGTTGTTAGGGACGGAGGCATGGCCTCGACCGCGGCCATTGGAAGAGGTGAGGCGTCCTCGGCGCCGGTCGAGATTGACCCATAGGGTCCATGTTGCCATGACTAGCCGTGTATAGCACTGTCGTTCGAGATAGAGCAGTGGCTGACGCCGGGGAATAGGTAGGCCGTGGTACTGGAATGTGCCTACGAGCGTCGGCGTCGTTGAGCTTGCCCGCGGTATACAATATTGCAGTGCGTGGGTGGCAGAAAGATTTGTCGGGTCCAGTAATAGGAGGGCGCTGGTATTGGGGCATCCAAGACCGCGGTCGACCGGTTGCTTTCTGGGTCTGTGCTGGGGCGAGGTAAAGTAGGTAGATGGGCCCAAGATAGACATCAGTGCAGTGCGGATGCCAAAACAGAGTATGAGAATCGAAAATAGCTATAGATTGCAAGTGTATTGAAAATTTAGAAGAAAATACAAAACCATGTATACCTGTGTCGCTTGCCAGCATGCTTAGGTAGCTTTCACCTAGAATGTTTCCTAGGACCGCCAGCTGGAAATGTAGAGATATAAAAGCATATACGCCTTGTTGCATGTTTTGTCCAATAGACACCCATACAAGATCATGCCCCGCTCTTCCATCCTTTACTGTGGTGGTGACCGTCATCGATGCCTCTGTCGCCTAACCCTCTCCAGTGTGTCTGGGAGCTGATACCCACTAGACACGGGGACGCTTTCTGGGACTGTCTTCCCCATTCCAGCGCCCTTGTAAGCGAGCTGTAGCCTTCTCCAACGGCTTTCGCTGCACTTCCCCCGTGGTCTGCAGCTGCGCCATCTCGCCGTCATGCGCAGCCAGGAACTTGTTGGTCGCTGCGCCTGCATTTCCAGCAGACTTCAGCTCGTTAAAGGAGTTTCTGATTCCATTCCCAGGGCTGTCGACTTTGGTCAAGAGTCCTTGAACCCAAATTATAGCCTTATTCGGAGTTTCTTTCTGCACTTTCCAGGGAGTCTGTAGCTTCAGCTTCTTGCGACCATGGGCAGCCAAAAACTCGTCCGTTGCTTCTATCACATTGACAGCAGCCTCTCGCTCCTTCAGGGCGCTTTTGATCTCAGTCCAAGGACCCACGGCTCTCTCCGATACTCTCTTCCTCAACTCCTTTGTTCGATTAGCATGCCTCAAATGGAATATCTGGAGAGACCCATCCCGTTTCCAGGTTGCATCACTGGATCAGCCAATGATGCCAAGCCGCGCTATGCCTATTATGTTGAACCTCTTTTACACTCCACCTCACCCACTGTGCCTCGACTGTCTCTCTACCACCAAATCCACGACGCAACTCATCGCATATCCAAATGACTCTGCGCTCTTGCTAGAAATGCCCGCATCGAAGGCTTCGATAGTGCCATAAGTTCTGTTCGCGGTAATTCTGTAGATTCCGCCGTCGTTGTCTCCATTCTCTCTCAGCAGATTCTTCACGTTGCGCAGTTGTAATCATCTGAATTTGTGCAGGTTTCGTCAAGTGGCTGTCAAAGAATGCGTAACTGCGTGCGCGGTGGCATGATACGCTCACTGCGGGAGCGCAATTCGCGCAGGCCGGCCAGTCTAGAAACACCCAACCCATCCAAGTCCAGCACCTCGCATCTCAAAAAACTATCTATCATCTCATTTTCGGTCCACTCTTGAGTCGTTACTCCTTTCTTCTCACATCGAGTCCGGATTTCAACACGAAAGAGTCGGAAACTCGAGGATAATCAACTGCGTCGACACATTCACGCGTCGCAAACACCCGCGCAACGAATCCGTCAGCGGCACCGGTGTGTGCTGGGCTTGGACCGTCATTTCCCCCATAGATTCTCCAAGTGTTTAAACCATGGCGCTAGCATGGCAGCTCATCACCAATGGCAACATGGATGTTGCGCCGCAAAGTCTACCAGCAGCCTAGCTACAAAAGTAGGAGGCATGATGAGCACCT
This sequence comes from Paraphaeosphaeria sporulosa, assembly GCF_001642045.1. Classification (NCBI taxonomy): domain Eukaryota; kingdom Fungi; phylum Ascomycota; class Dothideomycetes; order Pleosporales; family Didymosphaeriaceae; genus Paraphaeosphaeria; species Paraphaeosphaeria sporulosa. The sequence continues at coordinate 37,089 of NW_017253361.1, read as the reverse complement.
ACGTTATTACCGGCTCAAATTCAATGCGACTCAAGCGAAACTTGTGTTGTCGGGTTGGATATATGCCATCACTTTTGATTATGGAACGCGCCCAAATTAACACCATCGCCATCTGTTCACGTTCTCTGTTGCGTTTGCAATTCCGAAAGAAGTGTACGTGGCAAGGGATTGCGAACGTCGAGCACTGCGTCGCCAGCAAGGGCGTGGAGCCAATCCCAGCTATAGCAAGCTGGCACGTTCGGATCACAACAACCCCCGACACTCAAACACCAGGAACACAAAGGCCTCTGCGCGAACTGTTCAAGGGCGAAATGCGCTGCGGCATCATAGTAAAGTGCCGAAAACGGATTGGAATTGTTGCTTGCGTAGAAGCCAGGCCTGGTAGACGATTGTTAGCACTCAGACGTGCAGCTATATCTTGGCATTCAGATGTGAACTGGGGTCGTGTAAACGTGCACGCATCGTGTCGGCGAAATAGAATGCCATGGATGCTCATGACGGTGGAATATATGCACTTTGACTTGCTGCCTCCCTTCCGCATTTCTCATAGTTCCATAAACATTTGACCCTAGTCTCTCCCCGCCGGACGCAATTGCTTGCCAGCTGTCCGTCAACCATTAATCGTGGAGCACTAGCGAGAGGGATTACCTCATTTGCTTGCTCCAACATTTGTCGCGGGCTCGTGCCGGCTGCACACCTCCCCAAACACAACCACCCGCCCCAGTCACCATGTCCGACTCAGATCTTTCCACACCACCTGCAACGGACGACGAGATGCCGGTCCCGGATCTGCCTGCAAAGGCGACGAAGGCGTCACCCCAAAAGAAGAAGAAGAGCAAGAACACCACCATTCTCTCCTTCTTCGACAAGAAGCAGCGTTCGCCCACTCCTCCGCTGCGCAAGAAGCGCGCGCCTTCTCCACCACATGAAGCCGTTCCAGAGGACAATCCTGACATTGCTGTACGTTCATGTCGCGTCCGTCGCGTCGATTCGCGACGTGATCGCGGCCCCACAGGTTGCACCGCCCGCCTTGAGTATCCGCTAACATGTGCATGCCATAGTTCATAGTAATGTTCCGATCGCGATTTTCTGACGCATTTCCTCCCCGGTGCCCTCACCTTGGGCCGCAGGACCTTGAGCGAGGCGTTGCGGCAGACCTACCAACGCCCGAGGTTGAGGCCCTCCTTTGCGCCCTGCTCGGCCTGGTCAACAATCGCAAGAAGCCCGTCGAGTTAGTCAACCCTAGCACAGCTTCCATACTTGCTCAATGCAGTCGCGTAGCTGTGCGCAAGCCAACGCAGCCGTACCAGGGCTGACACAATTACAGGAAGGGCCACTATGGTCGCGCCCTCGAGGAAGCCGTCCAGACACAGAAGTCCCAGTGGCCGCGCAAATGGAATCACATCAATCCTTTGCATGGCGGTCGGAACTTCAACAACATGTCGCCTACGGATCGCGTGAGTACCTTGAATCCCTTCTGGCATGAGGCCCACTAACAATCCCCAGCTCGACCTCCTCAAGGCCCTCGTGTCGTGGAGCCTCAACCAGTCCGAGCTCATTGTCAACATGATCAAAGACGGCTACAAGTCCCGGACGTCCAAAGACCCCCGCGACACGAACATCCCGCTCTCCGTGCAGCCATGGGGCAAAGACGGCGATAAGCGACGCTACTGGCTCATCGAGGGCCAGGACGACACACCGTTCCGCGTCTATAGGGAGAGCAACCCCGCCTTGAAGCACGTCTCATGGTGGAGCGTCGCAGGATCTATCGAAGAGATCCGAGCGCTTGCGCAGAAGTTGCAGGAGGAGGACGGCACTCGCGAAGCCAAGGCCCTGGGTGAGCGCATGCTCGCCGCCATCCCGCGCTTCGAGGCTACGGAAGAGGTAACATGCCCTTCACATCCATGGTCGATCATTGTTGCTAATAATCTAACAGAAGCGCAAGAAGCGCATGTACCGCCTCGAGCGCAAGGCCAAGTTGGAACGCCCTGTACTGGGCTACTCCCTCTACGAAGGCCGCACCCGTGGCAAGCGCATGCGGTATACGTTCGATGAGAACGAAGATGAGGATTCCGATGCTGGCGTTAGGCGGTCGACGCGCAATTCTGGCAGGGAAACCTCCGCTGGACCCAGCGCCCCCACCATCACTGCCAGCGGCCGCCAGGTCCGGTCCCGCGCGACTGGCATGTACGGCGAGACTCTACTCAGCGGACAAACCATCGAGGGTGCCTCGCCTGCCACAGGCGACTATGTACGCTCGGACGGTTCAGAAGAGCCAGATCGACCTGGCCATGGTCGCTCGACGCGCGCAGCTGGCCGGGGCGGTGGTGCAGCAAATACCAAGAAGCGCAACTTCGAGTCGTATCACGACGAAGACATCAGCGAAGAGGAGGATGCTACGTCTTGGAATGGCGACGACGAAGACGAGGACGAGCCTGAGCAGATGGACCTGGACGAGTCCGACGAGTCCGACGAGGAACCCTCGGAGACCGAAGACGAGCCACACTCCCTGCTCGTGCGCCTCAAGATCGGAAAGGTAGCCTCTAGCTCTTTCGAAAAGGGCTCCATTCCGAACAAGGAGGGCAATGTCAACAACGAGGATGCTTCACAATATGTTCCCGTTAATACTGGCCCGCCGCTGTCGGGGATGGACGCTGCCCGCACACAGACTCTTGCAGCCCCAGTGCCTGCGCCTGCAGCGACTGCAGCGCCTATACCCCAACCGCTACCACCACCCACCTCCCTCGTCGCCCAGATTCCTGCGGACCACAACCCTTTCTCGGCGCCAGAGCCTCCGGCGCTCCCGTCGATGGCCCAGCTCAACGGTCTCCCTCCGCAGCCTGTGCAGCCCGGCGCTTTCCCTCCCGCCGCTGCGCTTGCACCTATGACCGCTCCCATGGCCGCGCCTATGGTCGCTCCGCCGATCGCCGCCGCCACGCAGCTCGCTCCCCCGAACGGCGAGACTCACACACTTCCACCCCTGGGCTCCATTCTGAACGCTCCTACATACGCCGCCGAGGAGGCACCTATGCTCCAGGCTCAGCCTTCGTTCCCTCCCACCAACCCGGATGCGCAGCGCTCGCCCAAGGCGTTCGCACACACGTTGCCGGCTCCCACTCCCGCCGCCAACTGGCAGTAGTATTGACTGTTGGCGAAAAAGTAGTGTCATTTGAGCGGAGATACGCCGCGGCCACGGTTGGAGATGCGCGTCCACTGGATGTTGTTGCCTGAGTAGACTTTGGTCGCACAGGGCATCTCCTCCGCGTCTGTTTTATTATCCGCTGTCGGCGCTGGAGGATGTATATTTGTCATGGAACTCAATGTTTTTCACGTTGTACTTGTACTTGTATAGAATCAAAGCGCGCCCACTGCTAGGGCATGACTATGGCGCTTTGAAAGGGGGTTTTGATTGGGGAGGCGCGCTTGGAATACCTGGGTTTGTCGTCACCTAGGTGGACTACAGAGTGTTTCGTCTACGGATTAGGGACCGAGGAGAGGATATAATTGCAGAGCAGTGATCATGTTGATTTTCATCCTCGAGTGACGCCGTTCGCTATGCTATGCTATGAACACACATGTCATGGTAATCCCCTATGCAAGTACATCCGTGCCAACCTATGTGCAATGGACCGCGCAGAGGAGAGGTACAGGTTCACCCAGGCATCCCCCCCGGCATCGCGGCCGACACCTCGCGCGCACTCCACTCCCTCCCCAAGCGCTCCGTCGGCCGGCCCTGCTCCCTTGGATGCTCCCCCCGCCACCTCACGCCCTCATCGGGATCCCTTTTCCGCTCGCCAGCCCGGATCTCAGCCTCCCGCAGCTTCGCGCCCTCGGCCTCTATCCGCGCCTCGAGCGTCTGGGGCAAGCTCTCCCTCTCCCGCGGCGCTTCCGGCGTCGGGCTGGTGACTTGGATGCCCTCGTCCTCGGCATCGCCCTCCTCGCCACCGCGCGTGTTCTTCTTCCGCGGCCAGAGCGACGGCAAAACAATCTGCTGGAAGCGCGGCTCGACGGCGCGCTCGTCGAACCATGCGTGCACGCGCGACTCGATGAGCTGCGCGATCTTGGGCACGTCCTGCAGGCGCGAGCGGCTGCCGACGAGGGAGCGCACGGAGAGGTCGAGCCGATAGTCATCGAGGAAGGTGAAGGCGAGGGTGGTCGGGCGGCGCGGGGTGCTGCGCTCGCCCAGGCCTGGGTCGTCCGACGAGCCCGGGCGCTCTGCGTCGTCTGGGGCGGGTGTGTTTGAGGATGTTGATGGGGGTGAGGAGGACGGGATGAAGGATACCGCGAGGGTGCCGGAGAAGCGGACGACGCTGACGGCCAGCGCGACGGGCAGGACGGCGACGCGGTCCGTGGGCCAGTTGAGCACGAGTGTCGTCTCGATGCCGAGCGTGATGATGTCGCTGAGATCGACGTCCATGCGGGCTTGCAGCCGTCCTTCCTCGGTCCCAGATATCCCGCCGCTGCCGCCGCCCGAGAGAAAGCCTTCCTCGGCGGGCATCACGCGGCAGTTGCTGAAGATGGGGAACTCGTCGCCCAGCGCGATCTCCGTCACTTTGATCTCCCCGAGGAACGCTGGCTTGGACCCCGTGTTCAGCACCTCGGTCAGGCTCGTCAGCACGGCGCCGTCCTGCCGCGCGTCCGCGCGCAGCTGCGCAATGGTCTGCGCAATCAGCACGTTGAACCAGTCGAGGCTCTCGGGCTGGTGGCCCTTGACATTGTAGTACGTCTTTGCGAGGATGGCGGCGACGCTGGGCCCGCCTGCGCCGGCGGCCTCGCGGATGACGGCGCGCGAGGACTTGGGGCGGAGCGGGTTGGTGGTGCTGTTGGAGCGGGTGCGCTGGTGGAGCGACGACTGGTGGGCGAGGGTGCGGGCGCGGCGGAGGCTGTTGAGGTGCACGGCGCGGTCGTCGGCCGAGGGGAGCTCGCCGAAGATGAAGAACTTGATGAAGACGAAGAGGATGAGCGCGATGGAGAGCTGGCCCAGGAGGAAGCCCTGCGTGAAGGAGAGGCTGCCGTCGTCAGTACATGTGCCTCGGTGGTGGAGGGGTAGCTGGGGCGGGACGCACGTCGAGCCCGGGGACACGGGCTGCGCAACTGGGGAGGGCAGTTGCGCCATGTTCGCGGCTGGGCAATCGGTGTGCCTGTGGCTATGTCTTCATGGTGTGCTCGTGTGGAACTGAGCGTGAGTAGTCAATGGCTTGGATGCTAGAATGATGCGCAACGGGAAGCGGCAGGGGTGCGGACAGCCGATATCGATAACGCCTCTACCTGCGCCCTGCGCCCTGCGCCCTGCCCGTCAGTCAACAGCGCATCAAAGGCCATCTCCTGCCAGCTTCTTCACCAACGCCCGGCCCGCTCGTTTCGTGCAGTCCCGCGTGCAAGAACGCGCCATGGCTCGCGACCCAGGCACCGCCAGGGCCATCCGGTCCATTCGGAGCAGGTACCGCGTACAGGCCTTTCTGATCCTCGGCCACCACTTCTTCCTGCAGTCGCCGCTGCTGCTCGACATCTTCGTAGTCTTGTTCATCCTCGTCAGCAACTTCATGAACCGCCAGAACACCGTCCCCAGCCAGCTCCTTGTCCAGGGCATGCGTTTCCTCGCCAGCAATCGGAGAGAGCTGCTCTTCTGAGACGAGCGCCTACGAGCGTATCGAGCCCAGTGGAAGACGAATCCATCTGTCTGGTATCCAGCATCCCGTCGCCCCAGCAGTTGCCCCGCGGAGCTCATGTCCGCTGTCTTGCCCTTGCAGCAGCATCCGAGGCTGGGCTGAGGCTCTGCGGGACGGCGATGCTGCCCCGTCCCACGGCTCCGATTGGCCCCGCAAGCTCCCCACACCCCGCCTCGAGCAGCAACGCCTCCGGCCTGCCCTGCCCCCAGTTCTGGCTTCCTCCCGCAATGGACTTCGACACGGCCAGCCAAAGCCTGTCGCCAGCTGCTGCCTCGCACAACCCCAACCTCAAGCTCCCTGCAACTTGCGACCCGCCGTCCGAGCACAGCCCCCCAAAGCAGGCATCATGGATCGTGTGTCTGCCGTTTCTGCTGCCTGTGCATGTCGCTGATGGCGCCAATGTAGGTCTTTGGCGCAACGGGCCACATGGGCCGTTCGCTTGTGCGCGCGTTGCTGTCGCACGGCGACAAGTGCACTGCCGTCGGATGGACGCAGGAAAACACCATGGAGCAGATGAAGAAGTGGGAGCAAGAAAAGAACTGCGTGGGGATGCTGTGTGATGTCCGGGTCAGAGAGACGGTAGACAACGTAATCAAAAAGAGCATTGAGCACTGGGGACATATTGATGTCATCGCAAAGTACGTTTCCTTCCTCCACATCTGCTCCTGGCAATCAAGCTGATCACGGTGTCGCAGTTGCACTGGCTATGGTAGGTAACCTCTTTCCGTTCGCCATGGCATGCTTACAATCTTCCAGGCGTGATCGGCGCATGCGAGGACCAAGACGACTACGACCTCCGCAACCAATTCAACACCAACTTCCTCGGCACCCTGCACATCATCCAGCTCTCCCTCCCACACTTCCGCGCACAGAATTCCGGCCGCTATCTCATTTTCTCGTCCACTGCTGGCGCTCTCGGCGTCCCGGGTCTCGGGCCCTACTGCGCCACCAAGTACGCCGTCGAAGGTCTCATCGAATCCATGCTCTACGAAATCGACTGCTTCAACATAAAAGCTACCTTGGTTGAGCCCGGGCACGTGCGCTTAGACGAGCCAGACGACATCGTAGTGGGCAGCGAAAATCCTGGTCCAGACGGCCCTCCCAAACCCAAGCGCTACGGGCATTTCTTCGTCAAGGAGAAATTGAGCGAGCCATATAACACGGCGACGAGCCCAGCGGGCCATGCAAAACGGATGATACAGTGGCTGAACGATCGGCAGCCTGTCAGCGCAGTCAAGAGCGCCGAGTTAGTGTGGCAGCTAGGACATTGCAGTTATCCGCCGTTGCGCTTGCTGCTTGGGAGCTATGCGGTGGAGAGCGTTAGGGACAGATTGAGGAGCATTATTGAGGAGGTGAGTCGAAAGCGTCAATTTGACGGACAAAGCTGATTGAATCGTAGATTGAGGATTGGAAACACCTTTCTTTCCCTGTGGTTGGGCCAACAGAAGAGGAAAGAGAAAGAGGCGGGGATGAGATGGAGCAGGAAGACCAGGAGAATGAGTGACTAGCGTATGCGCGCTGGACCTCGGCATTTACCCCAACACCACCTTACATCATACTCTCTTACTCTAAGTTATGCCATTCATCCCAACCACATATTCCATATACCAACCTCACGCGAAATACAATCAAAGTCTCCTTACTATACCGCCCACCAAACCCTCACTATGCCACTCTGCACCCTCCACCTCATCGCCCTCGCCCCCACGGCCTCGAGCCCCAATCCCCAACCATCTTTCCTCCACGCTCTCAAATCCGCAAACCTAACCCCCCTCGTCATTTCCCGCGTAATCCGGTGGATCATCCTCCCGTCGACCTTCTCCACCGCGCCCCTCCTCGCCCGCAACATCCACTGGGACTTCCTGCTCATCTTGCCCGGCACCGACGCCCTTCCTTCCTCCCTCACACCGCTGATCCAGCACACCTGGCGCATCACTGCGGGCGTCCCGTCCCGTTTGACCCAGGATTTTGCGCGGAAGAATGCAGAATTGTTACGGCCGGCGAAGGGCACCGTACCGGAAGTTAGCGGCGATGCGCTGGAAGGAGGGCGCACGGCGGAGTCAGCGCAGAATCTGGAGTTGTCGGATGAACTGAAGGAGTGGATCCGGGGGTTCTCTAGGAATGGGACGAAAGAAGCCAAGGGTGCGGTGTCCATGTTCAATTTGCTGTCCTTTCGCCCTGGGAAGAAAGCGAGCTACCTCGAGTACGGCAAGGCGTTTGCATCATCCATTGGTTCCTCGCACGGAGGTAATGCGAAGCTCGTGGGGGGTGTCACGCACGTCGATGGCGTGCCAAGAGGTAAAGAGGTCGGAGATGGGGAGGGCTGGGATGAGGTCGCGCTCGCGCATTATCCGAGTGTATTGCACTTTGCGGAGATGCTGGGGGATGCGAAGTACCAGAGCGTTAACCACGAGTTTCGCGTGCCGGCGCTGCGGGATACGGCTATTTTGATGACGAGCGAGGTGGGTCTGGAGGACTTGATGCAGGAAAAAGCCGGGGCGAAGTTGTAGTCAGCTCGGGGCGTATTGGCATGTGGTGCGTGTACGATAACCAAACCTTCCAATGAAGCCCAACAAAAGTACATATGTCGAGCTGTGACACAAATCGCTCCGCCGTGACGACATTAGTCTCATCCCTCCACAAGAGTCTCCAGCTCCACAACATTGCACCACCCGACCACCCGACCACCCTCCACCAGACCAATCTGTTCGCATCCGCATCCACACCAGCACCTATACCCGTCATCGTACTCCTGTCCCCAATCATCTAATGCTGAACGTTCGTCCGCCTCATTTTGCTAGATGCACAAGACATCAACCCACAGAGTAGGGCACTTGCTCCCACCTTGAAACTGGCGGAGCGCTCAGCGCTCATTAAGATTTTCGGTGATCTTTACGCGAGTTTCGTTTAGTAAACATGTGCGTGCTCTATTTTGACGCCCCACATGTAGGAAAAGGCGAGCATGGCTAAGGTTGATGCTGATGTCTTCTTCATCGCATCCCTCTGACTTGACATTCAATAAACGAAACCCTTCCTGAGTCGAGTCAATCGATGGGTACGCGTGCGGACAATTTGCTGTTGGCGAGTTGTGCTCGGGATAGTCCAGAGTGCACTGAAAGCAATTGAGGAGAGCGCAGTGACTGAAGCTACCGAAGCTGGGGTGTGAATGTGGCGATGGCTCAAAGCACCAATTACCGGTAGACTAGCACCAATGTCTCCACTGCCTGCTGCGTTTCGTTCACTAGCTCCCCGTCCATCCAACCATCTACATAGCATTCACCAACAAACTTGTATTTGCGCTGACTTTCTTTTCCCGCAGGCTCAACAAGGTATAGACAATCTCCACCGCGGAAAGCTGCGATTTTATTGTTTAGCTTCGCAGCAGCTGGAATTACAGCTACGCTGCCGTTGCTGAGAATGCCCATTCTCCTGTCATAGCAGACATCGTACAGGTTAGCGAACATGTCCTCTGGACGGACGGGTGAACCAGATTCAGCAATGGCTCCAGAAGCTGATTCTTGAACTACTTGCCAGGCCAGACCTGCTGCTCATCTGTGAGAGCACTAAGACCGAGAATATGGCTATATTCTAGGACGTCGTTGCCGTTACGCTGACACCATCGTAGAGCAAGCTGAAACAAATCGAATTCAGACGTCGCAATTTTATCTCCTGCGAGGAACAGATCCACGATGGCGATGTTTTCGCCGTTCTCGGGACATATGTTGGCAGTCTGGCGTATGGATTGAGTGAATATAGTATGCAAAACGTCTTACAGAAATGGTTATGCTGTAGCCCTCCTTGATGAGGATCCGGAACTTGCTCCTTCTTCTCCACATAGACTATCATACAAGGTCAGGTGCCTCTCAATCACAGCTTTAGCTTTTTTACAACGCAATACATAGATTCAGTGAGTGACTAGTACTATACTTCAAGCTTAAGGCGAGTTCCAAATGTCATATCCATCCCATGGAATTGAAAATCGTTCTCCATATCCATACCCCATGGCTCATGAATAAAGCTCTGATCATTCTGAACCACTTTACTTGCACTTCGAGCCTGCAACGCCCACACAAACAATTCCCTCGATGCAGCTCCACGGAGGGATGCCCGAACCGGCGCAGTCAATGAACTACAGCAAGTGTTAGTCCAGGTCTCAAGACCCATCAGAAAGGCCACTCACATCATCGCTGCACTTCCAGGCAGCGTTCAAGCCAACGCAGTAAAAGAAGTCCCAGGCCCTCTTGCCATACTTGGCAAGAAGCTTTGCGAATTTAATGGCAAAGTCGAACTTGGAAACGCGCTTGGCCAAGCCACCGGCCTGGTCAAGGTCGCCGAGACTGACGACTGCGCCAGATGCATCAAGGAACTCAACTGGTATTCGGTTAGAAACGGGAGGTGCCAGTGAGGCGTGTGCCCAACATACCTCCGTCCTTGGTCTCTACAGCGCTGCCTTCGAGGGCACCGTTCAGATAGAAGTCGATCTTTCGGGTACCATCAGGAAGAGCGTATCCAACAACATCTTCAAAACCGCTCTGGGCGTTGGTGTCGCGGGCTGCAAGAGCGTTGATGTTGGCAGGAGACAACGCAGCAGCGTATGCGAGGGGCGCAATGAGCACAGAGACGATAGCGACGACAGTGAACTTCATATTGAAGGATGCAGATTGCAAAAGTAGTTGAGAGAAGTAGGAGTGGATCTGATTCTGAGTGCTGATGAGCTTGGTGGAGAGAAACCCCTTCAACTTGCTCGCCCTTTATACCTTTGACCAAGTAAAATTAGCGATGGACCATACTCGAAAGGATGGGTCGTCTCGAATCAAAGAGAGTAAAACGAGGCTAATTGTCTCGTGTATGCATCACGGTCTGTCTAACATGTTTGTGGGATCCATCACGGTGTAGAAGTGCCTGTTTGACGATCAGATGCACATTCGGAAGCCATAGACGGTCGCCAAGGTGTATGCCCAGAACTAGGCAGAGTACAGGAACTAGCAACGAGGGACTGTTTCGCCGTGTATCTTTGGTCGAACTGTGCAGGTGGCTGGCATCAAATTGATCACTTCGTCACAGCATAGCTTCACGACTCGATGTGAAAGATGCCTGATTTGCTGGTGAACGTTACTCAGGCTTACGTAACAGGATACTTGTTGAGCATTTTGACTGCTACCGAAGACAAGCCACTACATCTAGCATACAGTTTCAGGCCCTGCTTGTCGCATTGCCATCACTCAAAGGCGGAGCAGAATTCTTGGCGGGGGTTGTAGTGAGCTCGCCCAAGTCCGTCTCGTGATTCGCGTTACTTTCTCCTTAAGGAAACCATATAATTGCTCATGCACGTGATCTAAACCGACGAAATAGAAGTCCGATTCCCAGAATGTGGAACAGAGCGTCGGCGAGGTAGCACAATGTCGGCGATCGGGGTGGGGCGAATGCTTATAATAGTTCGATGATTCCAGGATATTACGAGCTTGGAAAGGGACCATTACATGAGCGCAAAGGGCCAGCGGAACGGACTTTCTGGAAATACGGGTATATGTTTTCGAAAGCGTCCAAATAACGTTACAGCCGGTAGATCGTTGACGGTCGTATGCGAGCCAAGGGTGATTACGAGAAGCCAGGTACTAGTATGTTTTAGCCTCAGCCGCATCGTATCGAGCGGCCAACAGTTCTGTAGAACAAGTACCGAGGTTTCGCCTCGCCGATCACGTATTCAGATCTGAATATAGATATATGGTCGCACTGGTTAAGAGATCTTCGACGCAGATCTTTTGGATCGAATCTCAAGCCTTGAGTCAAATTCGTTCATCCTACATGTGTTAGTTTGGAGCAGCCGTGTATTGCATAATCCAATTGACTACACTTGACTTTGATTATAGGTTGTTTCCCAGTCAAAAAACGCCTGGACTTCTTCGTGACAGTATCAATTGAGCTGCAAGTGTTGTATGTATACTAGTGCCCCGATAGCAAATTGGTTTTGTTGACAAACTTAAGCGTCTGTACACAAGCCTTTCCGGATGACTGCAGCATGGAACAATCAGAAATCATTAAAACTATTACATCCCTTGTGAACGTCTTGCTTTGCCATTCCACTTGATCCTCCTCATATTCAACCATGCCGCAAGGCCACACACGCATGTACATGCTCGAACCAGAAACGTAGCTTCCCGACAGGGCAGGACCAGCGAGACGCCGGCCCAACACTCAGTCTCCCTTTCAGTAGCTCTAGAGCGAGCGGAGCGACTCATACACGCGAGTTGACGCAAGCATGACCCCTGATGGCTATACTGACATCACATGCCCAGGTCCTGCCCTCATCTTAATCCCTCGTACAACTGATTCCCACCAACGGGCTTCCATAGGAATGACAATACTAGAGTTCTTCTGGTCGCCGAGATGACCGACCCAGTGCCTGGGCTCAGAGCCGGGTGCACGAGCACTGTAAGAAAACTCACGACTTTGCACATAAAATATGTTATCGAGAACGAAAATATTCCTTTTAAGCACTAGCATAGCGACTAAAGCATGGCTGACTGTGGTTACAGATTCGACTCACTCCCTTGACGTTAAGAGCAGAGAATTCCCTCACGCAATTTGCTACTATACATTTCCCAGACAAAGGTCTCCATATGCACATCATCGACCAATGGATATACACATCAATACTACTTCTATCGCTCATGCTCCACTAACTCAAGTCATCCCAGGCTGTCGCAAAGTCTCCCTAGTAGCCTTCGCGGTTTGAACATGACGCGTCAAAACCAACACCAGTACCGACCTCCGTGCCACACCCCTCACTCCCACCTGGTATCATACCACCACCCGTGATCCCTCTCCCGCGCGATAAAACTGTCTTCAGAGATACAAACTCGCGGGTACGTTGTGATAGCCACCCTTAGCTTCCACTCAAATCCCACCAGATGCTCCGCCCTCTCCCACGTGATGATATCCCGCTCCAGGCACGGAAACAGCCACTCCCCTCCACTGGCGCCGATTCTGAAGTTGCTCCACTGCTGGATTTCTACATAGTCTTGATACGGGCCGCCCAGCCCGGGCAGTCCGTGTTCGGCGGGCGTGGGGGCGAGGAGACCTGCGGCGCGGAGTTCCTGTGTCGTGCATGGCGTGCACACGATCGAGCACAGGCGGCCAGAGGGCTGTTTGCGTGTCCAGAATGCCAATGCGTGGCGTCCGTCTTGATAGTACTCCGGCAGAAAGACAATGATGATCGGCTGGTCGTCCTCCTTGTGTATTCACATCGTTGCGGATCCAGGAACGGCATGGACTGACCATCCTCCACTTGCGGAAACTCAGGAGTAAACCTCTGCGGCTCGACGTTGGGCAGGTACGTGAGCATCGAGTCGAAGTTCAGGAACGCGAGGTTCTTTTCTGCGATGCGGATGATGGCGAGCGGGATGAGCGGGTTCCACGTCTGCGCTTTGTAGATGGCCTCCGCGTACCGTAGCTCGTGGGTTGGCAGCACACCGTAGTCATATTTAGGGTCTGGTGGCCCTAGGTCGAGGGTCTGTGGCCGGACCTCAGGGAGTAGATCGCCAACCGAGTCGTTGGGGGGCGCGGCGCGCCGGTAGGCCTCAAAGTCACTAGTGACGACCGAAGAGGCCGTGGCCTTTTTCTTTATGATGTGGAGATAATGCTCAAGTCCAGTGCGCGAATTTCGGCTTCGAGGAGTGGACTCGATAGAGTTGACGATATCATCTTGCAGGCTGTCGCTGGGTGCGATCCCGCCGCTAGGTCTCATATGTGGGCGAGGATACACGTCGTCAGTGTCATCGGGTGAAGTGGACGAGATGTAGATGGCTTCGTGGTTTGCGGAGCGCTGTACAGGGCGCAAACCGCTGACTTGAGCAGGTCGTCGGTGGGATGGACGCTGCAAGTGAAAAAGAGGATCAGGAAGAGGTAGCGGCCGAGCGCGCTTGGATGGACCCTCGGCGGGATCGAGGTCGACGGCAGGCCGCTTGATTGTGGAAACAATGGGAGTAAACTGTTGACGTGCGAAAGTTCAAGAAGGTGAAGAAAGTTTCAAGCACAGGTGAGCAGTGATATTTATTTGCGGCGGAAGAGCTAGGCGCGAGGTGTGGGCAGGTACGTAGGCTTCACTGGGCCCGTGCATTCACCGTACCAGGGTCCGTGCCTATTCACCTATTGTGCGCTAGAGACAATAGTATTGAAGGGATTCTACCTAACTCGGTCGTCTATTCAGACTCCGAATCTGTGTCCTGCCCCAAAACTAGCGATATTTTGTCATCGTCGTCGTCACTGTCTCCTTGCGCTGATGGCGCTGCCAGCGTGGTGACTGTGGGAGAAGCCATATTTTGAGAGGTGGCCGGCAGGTCTGGCACGACTGCAGGTGCCTCCAGCTTTGGTGCCACGATTTTGGTTGGTAGCACCGGTGAAGTCTGTACGGGTAGGGTTGTAATATTCAGATGCTCTTGTTCCTCGCTCACCTTCACACGCTTCGGTGGGGAGAGAGAAGATGAATCTTCCTGGGGTCGTTTGCCAATCGCGTTTCCGCCTTCGAGAGTGCTTGCCGGACGATCGTTTGACATGAGTGGAGCAGGGGCGGTCGCGGGTATGTCAATTTCCTCTGCCATGGGAACGTCGTCTCTAACGTCTGCCGTGGGCGCTGTTCCTAACAAGGAGTCCAGCTCATTTCCCACAAACTCGTCGTCACCTCCAGCTTCCTCTGACATCTCTGCCTCTTCATCCTCTTCAGCACCTTCTTCAAGTTCATGCGTGCCTGTGCGTATGACTGGCATCCGAGGTCTCAATAGAGCCTCCACGTCTTGCTCGCCGGGTTGGTTTCGAGCCAGGAATGGCAGAATGCTCGCGGCTGGCTTTCCAAATTTCCTGCTGGGAGGTGGGTTCAGCACGCTGGCAATCATCGCATCCTTGTCTCGCACAAGGATAGCGGTACGATCTAGACGAGCCCTGAGAGAGTCCGATAGATACTGTGGCCGAACGTAAGTGAATAGAACCGGCAGTAGGGCACGAGCGGCGGTTTGTAGTCCGATAAAATTGCACGACACATTCGTAGCCTTCGGGGCCTTCAAAAATGCGTCAGCGTTTGTGGTGGCTTGCGGCGCTCCGTTTGTCTTTGGCGCTGAAGATTGTTTTTGCTGAGTGCCATTCGTATCCAGCGGGAGGATGTCGTCGCAGCATCGACGAATCATATCAACCAGCGGGTCAATCGAAGACTTTGGGAGGGCAATGCCCGACCGCAGCAGTAGTTCGGCGACAGCTAGATAGCAAGCCGTGCGAATCTCAGAGGAGTCTTTCTCGGACGCAAACACCCAAACGATCTGATCGAGCATCGCAGCATCGATCGCGGTAGTGCTAGCGTCGCTTCGTTGCGTCAGAGCCAGGAGTAGATCAATGGCAGCCACATGGATCTCAGGAAGTATGAGCCAAAGGTTTTCGCGCTCCTCCTTGCTGACTTGATTGTTCAACTTAAGAGCATTTTGGAATCCTTGGCCCTTTGCTGACGATATCGTAAGCGAAAGCAACCTAGTGAGCAGGTCCACCACTGTTCCGATGGGCAGATTGACTGGCATGGTAGTTGGACAGAGAATGTAGGTCTTGATCAAGCTGAGAAGACCGAGCAATCGTTCACCACCCGCGAATATGCCTGCCCAAGGCGGTAGAGACATGAGATCGGCATTCAGATCTTGAACCTCATCGTCTAGAGTGTGTCCATTCACCGCCGCGGGCTCACGTTCCGATGACTTCCAATCTTCCACCACCGCTCGGAAAACCTTGTCTCCAAGAGAATGCGCATTCTCGATGGCCTTCTTGAAGTTCTTTTGCCATTCGTCAGCTGCGGCACCCTTCGGCGCGCTGCATGGCAATTGCGTGTAAAGACGCCGAGCAGCATCAGAAACGGCTGGCGTGACGTCGGGCCTGGCTCCTACTGTCTGCTCTCGGCTAAGCTTACTGGACGGGGTTGGAGCGACTGTTTGACTAAGAAGCTGGTGGATGTGCTTGAGGTGGGTCCGGAACGTAGTTGGGTGTCGTGGAAGCAGCTGATTGAAGCTTTCAAGGATGGTCTCTAGAAGGGCTGGCGAGCTTTTCGATGCTGCAACTTGGAGGGACGACTGTATGAATGGTGACAACGAGGGCGTGGTGATCTCGCGGACGAGCGAAGGATATTCTCGCGTGAGAAAGAAAATACGCGTCAGGGTGATGATGCACAACTGCTTGGAAGAGTACGGGTCCGGCTTGGTCAGGATTCCCAGGAGTCCGCGTACCCATGGCAAGCTCTTTTGAAGGGTTTCCCAGCCTCCAATCTCGATGGTGGATTTGATGAGGACAATGGCAGCCCATCTTCCTTGGATGGTCCGATCCTGGAGCAGCGTAGATAGGAGCGTTCGGAACTTGTGGACTGCCACCGAGGCTTCGGATGCATTCTTGGAGGTGGAGGCCTGAGCGGAAGAAAGCAGTGTCCTGCAGCTAGCCAGGGAAGCAGCTATGGCAGGCACGTGTTGAGGAAGCTGCGACGTGGTGGTAGACGAAATGCGGAACGTCAGGGCGCGCAAAGTCGCCAGCTCAGTAGCCATTGGCGCCATTCTGTCTTTTTCTGGCTTTGCAACCTTGGGCGGTGCGAATTGCTGGAAGCGCATCTTCAGCGAACGGTGAACTTTTTTGGATGGCGGGCGCTAGTGAGCCGCCAAGCGGCAGGGGTGCGTCGCCTACGTTCACATTGCCGCGTGGGACGACGTGCGTGGAGTGTCTGGAGTACTTGCACTGTTGCAGTCTTCTCCCACTAGTACATCTCCCTCGAACATGAATTTGCGCGTCTTCCTGCCCTGCCTGTAGCGATAGGCCTCCCCGTACCACAATGGGTGTACGTAGCCCTTCTTGCGACCGCGACTCGAGACCCCTCGGGCGACGTCATCTCCGCATTCTAGCTCACGCTGCAGCAGAATCACCCCGAGAGCGACAAGGCGCTGCGCTACATTGCCCAGCTCGACGATGCGCGCTGTGCCGCGCGGTGGAGCGATGTTCCTGAGCTGTGCAGGAAGGTCGAGAAACATGCGCCGCACCGCCAATGTCAGCAACCCCGTCCATCTCTTGGATCGAAACTAACCAGTGATAGGCCTCACCAAAACAGCACGCGCCGAAGCGCAGATAGTCAAGTACAGCACCCAGAGACCCTCGACCGCGTCGTCGACCGCTTCCTCGGGCCTGTCCACCGTCATACCCACGCTGCTCACCGCCATAGACGACGAGGGCGACCACGTTCAGGATGCATTTCAGGCCACCGTCTGCTTAGCATGGCTACACTATGTACTCGACGAACCCGGCCTGGCCGTCGCGCGTCTGCCCAAGGACATGGCGGCAGTTGCGACCAAGATGCAGGAAACAACCCCCACCAATTGGACACGCGTGTGCGTTGTCAAGGGCGCCTTCCTCAAAGGCTCGTCACACGAAAAGACTGACTCGCCAGAAGAAGCCGTCACCTCTTTCGCATCAGTTCTGCCGTGGCTGTCCACCAACTCCGCTGCCCACGAGACGCCACAGTTCAGGATGTGGACCGAGCATCTTCTCGTGCGTCTCTGCCACTTGTCCAATCAGTCTTTGGGTGGTTCAAACTACACGGATCTCGCAGATGCTCTTCAGGCGTTCCGCTTCTGGGCCAAATACTGGGAAACTACAGCAAAAGGCGGTGGGAGCGAGGGTGCGAACGCGGCCACGTACCGACGCCAGGCATGGAAAGCATACTACGACACCCTCTCAGCCATCCTGCGCCAAGACGTCCCCTACGATTCTGGGTCGGAATACGCAGATCATGCGACGGAAAAGGCACCCGCGCTACCACACTCCAGGCTCCAGCAGCGTGCCGAGCTGAAGAAGGTCGAGACGATTTACGAAAGCTTGCTGTTGAAGGAGACTCATTTCCCCAGAGCTAGCGACAGTAACACTGAAATCGAACAATGGGTCGACTCCGCCATCGACAACTGGCGAGTCTTTTGCGGACCCTCTTGGACTGATGCAGACCTAGGCGCTGGCGGTAAGGAAGCTGTCGGCAGATGCATGTTAGACGTCCTCTACAGGGCGGCCACGAAGACTTTCCACTCCACACAGATTCTGCGCCACCTCTTTGCCGTTCACGCGGCTCTTGCAGATTTTGACCTCGCTTTTAAAGCCTATGATTCATATGTAGACATTATAACGCGTGGGAAGGACCGAGCGGAGAAGTCTGGAGAACGGGACGCCGGAGTTGACGACGACAGCACCGTTCTTAGGACGTCTGCGGAAGCGATCAGAGTCTTATGCCGCTTTGGCTCCCACGCAGAATCTAAGAAAGCCTTGGAGATCGGCGAAACTATCGAGAAATGGCTTGAACAAAGCGAGCATACTGGTCTGACCGCGTCTGAAGCAGGTTCCACACGATCAATCGAGACGATCGTAGAGCCACGTTCCCTTGCTATTGCATACTGTGCAATTGGCATCAGCTTGGCTCAATGGGCGCGTTTCACCTACGAAGCAGACGCTCGTGCTGGCATCCAAGCGAAAGCTGTGTCCTATCTCCGAAAATCACTCGCGCCGAAACTAGGAGAGTCGAACAACCTGGAGGCGCTGTATGCCCTGGCCCTGGTATTGGCCGAGACAAGGGACATACCTGGATCTGTCAAAGCCGTTAAGGTGGCTCTTTCCCCTGCAACGAAGAGTAAGGCGTCCACCAGTGCTGATGGCGTAATAAACCCCGGATCCGCGATAGAGTTTGGACGAGAGCGAAAACTGATACCGTTTTGGCATCTGCTGGCGCTCCTGTTGACTGCGCGGTCCGATTTCCCTGCTGCAGAGCAAGCCTGCGAAGCAGCCTTTGAACAATTTGGAGATCCTTTCATCCTATTCGGCAAGGATGACGCCGAAGGGTACCGCAGCGAACATCTTAACGAAGCCAATGGCAAGAGCGAGCGGAGTTTTGGTATTGTTGACCGAATGGAACGTTTCGAGAAGACCGCAGTCCTTGAAATCAAGATGACGCAGCTAGCTCTGGTGGAAATTGTAGATGGCTCTCATCTTGCAGTAGATGGATGCGATGAGCTCCTCGCTCTATACGCACGACTCTTTGGCGATCCCGCTGCCGAAAAGATTCCACCGAAGCCGGTCACGATGGCACCGCCGAAAAGTTCAGCAGGCACGATTCGAGGCAGCATATTTCGATCAAAAGGCTCTGTCAAAAGCCCGTTGAAGAATCACACTGCACAGCACTCTTCCCTCTCAAGTTCTGACGCGTTAGCAGCGGTCACGCAAACGTCTCAAGCACCTACCATTCAAGTCACTGATGAAAACACAAACGGCAATGCAAAAGAACATCATCACCATCACCTACTGCCTCACAGGCATCGCGATGATCACTCTAGTGTACAAAGAAGTCCCAGTAAATTGCGGAAAAAAAGTGTCAGTAGCTTGAATAGGCGATCTGAGATGGATGGACAACAAGAACCCGAAGTACCCCAATTGCTAGACGGGGCTGCTGACAGTACACCGGCTCGAAACAGCACTGTGCGCAGTAGATCGGCCCGGCGCTCTTCAATCTCGAGCTCAAACCGTAGGTCTGTCAGCAATGAGCGCTCGCTGCGACCTATACCACACAACATGTCGCCCACAGCAGAGCCGCCGCCTTCCGGTCACACCAGTCAGCCACCCAAGCAAGACACACGGCTACCTGCGCCATTTCCCAACCCGGGCTATATCCCGCCGGAGCCCCACTTCTCCAAGATTCAGGAACGCCGGCAGAAAGTTTCATTATTGGCTTCAATATGGTTGTTCATTTGTGGCCTCTATACGCGAGCGGACATGCACGAAGATGCCAATGATGCTGTGAACGAAGCTCAAAAGCTCGTAGAAATCTTTGAGGCCGAGGTAGCCCAGGAAACCTCGTCCAGTAAAGGTTTTGCAGAAAGAGGATGGGGCGGTGGCAAGAGTGTAGAAGAGCTTTGGGGTGATGTCTACGCTGCGGTAAGCGAATCTTCTAAGTTACTTTGGAATGTTTTCTAACAAGTTTGTAGCGCGGAGAATTGTTTTCAGCCCAAGACCGAAAACACGATGCGCGTGACGAGTTTGAAAGAGCGGTTCAGCATTTCCCAGATCATCCGCAAGCCATTGTCGGACTCTCTAATATTCTGCTTGACATATACTGCAAAGTCATCCCAATGGAGCGGACATCCAGTCTAGATGGCCCCGCGCCACCACCTATCCCTTCGATCGCAAACTCAAAGGATTCGCCAACGCCACATATGACTGCACACACACCCTCGGCTGAGAACCAGCTTTCGCCACCCGAGCTCAGTCGCCTTGCTGCTCGAGATCGTGCCTTTGGTCTCCTTTCAATCTTGACAAAACGCGGTGCTGGGTGGGACTATTCCGAAGCGTGGTATGCGCTGGCCCGCGCGTACGAAGAAAGCGGTCAAATAGACAAGACGAAGGAGGTACTTTGGTGGTGTGTAGAACTGGAAGATACACATCCGACGAGAAGCTGGAGGAATGTGACTTTGGGTGGGTTTGTGCTGTAGCTTTTTTGCTTTATATAGAGCACGTGTATCCATTTAGCAGCCCTTGATACCCGGGGAGCAACCTATCAGTAGTTCGGCGGGAAATAGATATGTAATGTGTCGAGTGTGAAGCCGTAGCCGCCTTCTGCTTAGTTGTTGAGCAAACGAATGTCTGGGTGGTACCTTCCTTACAATCGGTTTGAGCCATTACAATTAGACTTCCGACATCGGTGCTTCTCTCTTCTCGACCTTGGAGACTGGCCTCTATACTTACCTTCTTTATTTCTGCTTACCGGCTTATCCACCATGCGTACATAGGCCCATCGCCTCGGTATGCTCCATTTACGTGACTGACACCATGCGCCGCCCAGAGCTCCCTTCGCTTGCTTCTTTGGGAATCTGGTCGCTATCTCACGCAGGTGAGATATTTTATCGCCTGCATATCCTCGACAGAGTCCGCTTCACCCCGACTTCGAAGTCACACCCCGGCACCTATGAGACGCGACATGCCCTCGAAGAAAGAGATCGCACCGCTCAACGACATAGTCAACGTCAAGATCTCGACTACAAAGTGCGATATGGGTATCCACGACGTCAAGGGAGCGCACGGTGGGGACAACGTGAATGGCGTGGAGTCATGGCTGGCCGCCGTAGAGATCAAAATCGACCTTGAGAAGGCACAGCAAACGACGACAACCGCATCGCCTGGCACACCTGCGCTGAGGCCTCTAAGTATCCAGCAGTATGGGGCACAGCTTTGCGAGGAAATCTCGCCGACCGATACAAGTTTCTCGTCCGATTCGATATTCGACTCTCCATGCGGCCCGACAGACTCAAATTGTGTCTCTGCCCGCCGCCACCGATACCCCGAAACAGAAATTTCGAGCCTCAACGACGAGGATGAGCTACGCGCACGTAAGGAGCTCCTCTACAGCGTGGAGCTTTTCGACGACAGCGGTTTCGAGGCCGCAACGTCGGCCACACTCCTTGACGATTCGCCCCTCGAATCCGGGTCCTCGGAGTCCTCACCAAAGTTGATCCCCACTACTGGTACACCAGCTCTTAAAGGCTTCGACCCACACGCGAACCACCTCATACTCCTCACCTCCTGCCTCCAATGCGTCCTCTCAGGCCTCCCTTGCTCCCGCACGCTGCCCGCCTGCTCCCGCTGCATACGCCATGGACACGCCGACCTCTGTTTGGCTCAGCGCAAGCGGCATCATAGCGAGATATACTGTGCGAATGATAGCGTGGATCTGGACCCTCTTCTTGTTGTGGCAGAGGGCGACAACGATGGAACGTTCCAGAAGAAGATCCAGCTACAGAACGAGGTACGTAAATGCAGAACATTATCAGGCTCCAAGCTTCGATACAATACTTAATATCTGACAGCTGCTCAAGACTTGGCGCGAGAAGCAAGAGCTCAAAAACTGGGTTCTTCCTGTTGACGACGGCAAGCGGGGCGATTGGAAAACCGAGCCGATGAAGAAGGCAGAAGTACATCCGGGTGTGGGAAGCGGACCAGAGAAGTATCATCGACTGCGGATTTCGATGTGGCACGAGAACGGGATGTGTGGGAGGATCGGAGGCTAGGAGGGAAGAGTTGAGTTGGTCAGGCCGACAGAGCCTCTTTGCTTGAGCATTTGTCAATCGGTGTCGAAAAATTTCACGATACCTTTTTTTCTTGCATATTCAGCGGCATAAACGCTCTGGAATAGCGGATGCAATTACTTGCATATGGCTGGTCATTTGCTCGGCGCATTGAGATAGGATCTTTTGGGATTTGTGAGCGCATGCTTGAATTTTATTACGAACTCTCTCTCCTCATAGCCTCTTTTTATTTCCTCAAGTAGTTGCCTTCAATGATCATGACTTTTCTTGGAAAGGGAGTACCACCAGGATTGTCAAAACAAAGGATGGGCCACTGGCGGTTTTCCGCACGCATTAAATTTATGACATGAGCAAGTCAAGCCAATGTCTTTAGACCTACGTTATTTGTCAGACAAAATCTGTCCGTTCATTTCTCGTGTCGGCGTCACACGAATATATTCAGCCCCTACTGCACATCTCACTTCCCTTCTAGCCATATACAGTCCTGAATGTACACCACCATTCTGCGCTAACCTCACCCACCTTGCCACACCTACACAATTTCCAAAGCACATCCATTCACCAAACCCACCGTTTTCTCCAAGATCCATCTCATCGAAGCCTACCAATCCTGTGTCATCCAAATCCTCGTCGATAAATGCTTCCCACCCTATCCTTTCACCGATCCACTCCGCGAGAACTTCCCCAAGATCATGAGGTATATCCAGGGCCAGCCTTCGACACATAATTGTCTAAGGAGCCAGCCGATCAATTACTTAGGTATTGGTAAGTAAGGTCAGCTGGTTTGATGGCACGACGATGTTGGAGGAGGCGATGCGGAGGGAGGGTTTGTTGTGTGTGTGTTAGCTTGGTAACGTATGAGGAGAGTTGTAAGGGGAGTTCGAAAAGTTCTCCAGAAAGGCGCATTCAAAGTTCGCCGGATACAGCAGATTGAGAGGATAATGAAGACGATGACGATGATCGAGAAGTGGTGATGAGTGTGTTTGGTGGGATGACGATGACGATGACGATGAGCAGACGTTGCAGAAATCCAGAGGATTTAGTCAGGTGGGATCCTAGGTTTGGAGAAGTGGGAACTTGGGGTGTGGGAAAGCCTTAGATTGATTGTTGGATATACAGTTTGTTGCTAAGTGGAATGTTCGTAGATGAGGCGTTGACCCTGCAGAAACAGTTATCGTGGATACATCTATTCCCCTCCTTACTTCATGCAATAAATACTGACGTCCAAGACCTCCCTGCGATCTACGAGCACCTATTTGGGTCATTCATTCACCGAAGCATCGGCGACAATAAGATCATTGTGATATCTCAAGTAACTATTGCAACTGTCAGGTCTTATTACAAACTCTTAAAAATGGCCTAGATAAATTTCCTGCTTGCTGGAAAATAGTTTCCGCTCATTTCGCTTGCTCAACACAGGTAGTTATAAGTAGCCCCCGGCATACATCTTACAGCTTTCATAGCATCACTCCCCAGCCCCTAGATCACAACCGAACAGTACCGCACCATGGAATCACAATCCAAGACCACCCGGACGCCCCCATCCGCGATCTCAAGCTCGCGCTTGACAAATACATCCAAAGCGGACCCATCTTATTTCAAGGTCTGCGGGGCCAGCCAGTGGATAGATTGGGCCAAAAGAAGGACGAGGGAACGAGATGGTTTAACGAGAGTAAGGCGCTCGAAGAAAAGAGTGTTAAGGCGGGAGATAACATCTTTGTTTGTGCGAAGTTTCCGGAAAATTCGGAAGATGGCGGGGAAGACGTTGAGGACGGGAAGGTCGGAGAGGGAATAGAGCAGACGATCGGGGACAGCAAGGTCGGGGAGAGGCATAGCAGACGATTCGCAAGGGCGAGTAAATGGTGTAAAAGGCCTGAAAAATATCGCAGGTGGATTGTGATGACGTAAGGTTGAAGCTGTTTACTTTACTTCATTGACTGCGTTGACTGTGGAGATTAGTGGATAGAACAATCGCTAGGCTAAGCTGCGTACCTTCCGACATAACCATCATGCCAAACTCATCAACTTCCGCCAGCCACGTCTCGCTCCTCATATCCATCTCACCACCCGGCTTGATATGGAAAAGCTCACCAAGCTTGTAACCACCTCCTTCTTCCCATCGAGACAACCATTCATAATACTGCCGCTTCCACTCCTTCTCGCATCGCTCTCGCCAGAGGTACCCCGCTGCAGGTGCTGGCAGGGGCCCCAGCTCAAAGCAGGCCAGGGGAGGGTATCCGTGGAGCAGTGACCACGCCCACTCGAGGTGGTGTAGAGCAAGGATAGTGCGGCGCTTGGCTGATACGATTGCCCATTTCTTCCAGACAGGTAAGCTATGCTTGATCTCTTCGTCGAGAAAGAGACCGGTGCTGGCGAGATGGTGTTTGACATTCCACATACTTACGATGAGTTCGGCGTCGGTAGGATGCGGGATTACTGGATTCTGGACATCGCCAAGAAAGAGTATAATCATGAGGAGGAGAAGAGATTGTGTGGCAGCGAGGAGATCCAGTTCAGAGTATGATTGATACTGCAAAATAAGTCAGCTCATGTTTTATGTCGTAACAAAATAGAATGAGCTGACCTCACAAAGCCACGTCCTGACCTCTTTAAGTGTGAGATCATATGCCACCTCTCTATTACGTCCCTCGCTTGCGAGCCACATCTTCGATAGACTAATTCCAGAAAGAAATGATATGGGAAGTCCTTCTTTCAGCTGAATATGATGAATCATCGGAGGTAACTGGAACGAGCCAAGTCCATATCTCGACATCATACGAGGCCATGATCGCAAAACCCGTATAACGTGGAACATGGCTTGCTGAGCGACCGCACCAGTGCTGAGCGTACCGTGCGGCGTTCCCAGCAGAATCTGGCTCCGCTGTTTCGATGCTATTGCCTCGGGCGCAATGTAATCTTGCGCATAAAACCAGCTCGGTGGGGTGTAAAGGCCGCTCTCGTCGCAGAATGAACTAAATATGGGGCCGGTTCTGTTTGAAGCGCCTTCGAGCAAAGACGTCGGAACAAACGTAGTAGAGCTATTACGCGGTAAACATGCCGACACCTCGTCACCTTCGTGCAGCTGTCGATGCTCTGTTGGAGTTTTGTCCTCGCTATCTAGGCGAGAGCCTTGCGCTCCGCTCACAGGCTCAGAATCGCATTGGACCTCGCGGGACTGGCACCTTCCGCATCGCGGCCGCTGCAGGTCACATCTGGCTTTCGCAACGACACATTGCTTGCAGGACTTCTGCCTCGAAGGTGCTTTCAGGTTCTGGACACATCGGCGAGTATGTCGGACCAGTGATGATGCTGTGCAGCGAACTAGTTAGTGATACTATTATCCCAAGTGGTGGACTGACTATGCTTGAACGTTCTGGAGCAGCGAGTGCACAGCAGTTCCGCAGGTTCGATGGGCATGCTGGAACTCGCGACTCCATGAATGGGAGAGTGGGAGTTGGTGGGGCTGTCAAACTTTGCTAGCTCATTGTTTGCTTATTTTGGAGGGATGAACATGGTTGTGGAAGTATCCAGTGATCTTGGCTGCAATCTTGGAATCGTGGAGTTGAGTAGGCGATTTCCTGTGGTGCCGGAGCCCGGAGTTCCGGGTTTAGCTCGTCCAGCCGGAGACAACCGACCTCGATGAATTCATCATATGCGCCTCACAACTCTAACAAATTCGAAAATGGCTGCAGTCAAGCCCGGAATAACTCGATAAAACTTCTCCTGATGAACTCCGAGATGCGAGCGATGCCCTGGCTCCGGAGTTCCGAGTTCCTGACTGGTATTTTCTGTGAAGCGACGATTTCTAAGTACACCGGTAGCACCAGGAGGTAATACCAATACTTGGAGATCTGGTTTAATCGCCTGTTCGCTGTAAACAGGTTATATATCAAGCCAAAACTCTCAGCCCATCGATCTCATCCTCCAGGCTTGACGGGCACCCGCGAGAAATGGGCGCGGTACTTCTCTATGGTGCCTACGGCTACACTGGTCTCCTTGCAACCGAGCACGCAATACAAACTGGTCTTGATGTCGTCCTTGCTGGCCGAACACGTAAAAGACTGCAGGATCTCGCATCAAGTCTCAACCTACCATACCGTACCTTCAACGTATCTGACAGTGCTGAGGTCATAGACTCGGTTTTGAGCGGCGTCTCGGTCATCCTGAACTGCGCTGGACCATTTCATCGCACTGCTCTACCTTTAATGAAAGCCTGTCTTCGCAATCGCGTTCACTACCTCGACATCGCTGCCGAGTTGGACAGCTATTTTCAAGCCGAGGAGCTGGATCAAGAAGCAAAGCGAGCGGGGATAATGCTTCTGCCCGGTTGTGGCGGCAGCGTGGCCATGCTGGGGTGTCTTGCCCAGCGTGCTTCGGAGCGGATGGAGTCGCCTGTCCATGCCACTGTCGCTTTGCACGTATCTGGTCCCATGTCGCGCGGATCGGCCATAAGTGCACAGGAAGGAGCTATTGCGGGCGAAAATTACCCACCTTCTAACCGAAGACGTACGGTGCGAAATGCCGAGGGCAATAAGAATTTTGACTTCGGCGACGGCAGAGGCTTAGTAGAATGTTTCCCAGCGACGCTGCCAGATCTCATCACTATCAGAAAATCAACAGGAGCTTCCACAGTCTACGCGTATGTTCATGTCTCTGGAAATTCGTTCCCAGTCGGTGATCTTGGTGAGCTACCGCTCGGTCCAGAGCTTGAGGAAAGAGAAAGGCACCCATACCATGCGGTTGTGGAGATTCAGGCCCGGAATGGAAGTGTTGAGCGTGCGGTTCTCCAGACTGTCAATGGGTACACATTCACTGCGATTACTTCTGTCGAGGCGGCAAGGCGAGTTGCAGCTGGGTCTTTCCTTCCAGGATTTCAGACGCCAGCGGAGATGTTCTCTGGTAGCTTCTTAGATTGTGTGGATGGTTCTGTAATCAAAGAAGGCGAATCGTAGGATGATCCGGGGATCATTCGAGTGAAATACCATTGTTTGAGCTTCAGCTCAATCTTTGACAGCTTTTCTTCGTCCAAAGCTACTTATGGTGGTCAGATTCGTGCTATGGTGCTTGCTGCAAGTAGTCCCACGAGAGTGTTTACCGCCACAAACATGGACTAACTGCGCAAGCAGTGATAACCCTCGCAAAGGACTCCTTTGTGCAATCACATCTATTGCTATCGCTCACGCTTCTCCATAGCGGTGATATCTGCCATCTTCACTTACTTCGACTGGCGTTGGCGTGACGCCAGTCCCTCACTCACCGCCTTTGATTGAGCGCGTTCCTTTCCTGTCCGTCCTTGCTTTCCCGCCACTAAGCATCGCGAAAGGGGCTATGAGGACTTGTACCAAACGCTACTCTAACACTTGTGAACACATCTTCACGGACCCCGGAAATGTAAGCACTGATAAT
The DNA here is from genome assembly GCF_001642045.1 of Paraphaeosphaeria sporulosa. Taxonomy (NCBI): domain Eukaryota; kingdom Fungi; phylum Ascomycota; class Dothideomycetes; order Pleosporales; family Didymosphaeriaceae; genus Paraphaeosphaeria; species Paraphaeosphaeria sporulosa. The sequence goes on along the minus strand of NW_017253361.1, from coordinate 9,896 downwards.
CTGCTCTCAGTAAACTCCTCCGACTTCTTCTAGCAGCCTCTACCTACGTCACGTCAACTAGTTAGCTCCGAGCTTTTTTGCTATCATGGAAGCTGCAGAGCGCGCTGAGAAAGCCGTGTAGAATAAGCTTACGCTCATGCAAGAGCACGTGCAGCAACTAGATGACAGGATCGAGACGTATGAGCAAAAAAGTCGTTCGGAGGAAGCAAGAGAGGGAGATCTACAGAGCAATCATGCGAAAGATGGAAGAAGCATTGGCGGATACCGTCGAGACTCAGAAAGAAGGAGCTGTGACCTTCGCGTCCCGCATCGGACGATTCCTTAAGCAGTTCTTGGACTACCTTCCAAATGGAGAGCCTACGGAGAAACGCAGGAGGCATTGGAGAGCGCGTCCCACAACCTGGGATCTATGGATGAATGGAGGTAGGCATCGCATGCTTTGAGCGTGCAACAACGAGAAGGCTCGCGACCGGAGGTGGAAAGGCAGAACAAGGATCCGAAAGTTGACCCTGGGATGACTTGGGGGCGAAGGAGAAGTTGATATTGAAGTCCTGATGAAAGGTCGTACCATACCTCTACCAAAAGTACCATATCAGTAACACTGTCAACCTTGCCTCAGCTGGGCTCATACAGGAACCTTATGAGTTTTGCTAGGTATCCTGGCAAGTCTCCAATCGAGAGCTTCTATCCCGTCCAGTGTGCCAAACGAGAATGTGCTTCCGTATAATGTCCAGCGCGTCTCAACACAGTTGATGATGCGTAGGGAGCCTCCTTAGGCATCTCCTGCCGCTTCGGTCCTTCGAATTCTTATAGGTGGCTTTATTGGTCAAGCGCACATGCTTGTGTTCACTCGAGCTGAAAGTATCCAAGGGGCGCGTCTGCTTGGCATCAGGGCTCAAATCACCACAGCTTCCAATCAACACCAACCGCGAAGTTGATCAGCCTGAGAGACTGAGTGCCCCGGAACGATCCTGGGCCACTTCTTCCAGATCACGAGGATGTAATGAGGCGGGGTACCAGTCATGTTTTTGAGCTCTTCACTTTGATGCAAACGTGAAGACCGGAGATGCTGTTAAAGATGAAACTTCCAGAGACATACAGTAGCCTTAGTTATGCTAGGCCTGACGGTTCAGACGATGATCAAGCTTCGCTTCATCTCCTGTCTTCATGTTGGCACGAGAGTCTTTTGGCTCAGGATTTTTCAGCGCTCAAGAACGAACAACAGAGATAGTTTACCCGGAAAGCAGCAAAGCTAGTCCACGTCCGGCCAGAAGGCTTCTTCAGCATCCAGCAACTGCTGCCACACCTTCTCCGCCCGGTCCTCGATTTGCTTTCTCAACCCCTTGTCGCCATCCACCACCCCCTGCACACCCTCATTCAGTATCCCTTCCAACGTATTCACGAACTCAATGAACTCATCATTCGTCCAATTTTCAATAAACTCTTTCCTCACCGCGCCACCATCTGCATCCGACCCATACTCCTTCTCCGTCATCCCCTCCGCCTGCCTCTTCGCCCAGCTCCACGCCTCAAAATACACCTTTTCAGTCGCCCAAAACAAGACCACGCCTTCCAGCCATGGCAGAGTCGCCTCGGTCGATTGCCCCGTGGTCAAGCTGTCAAATAACTTCTCGAACCTTTTGAGCCCTTCAATTTTCTTCTCCTCGGCAATGGTCACGCCGTCAGGTCCCGTCAAATCAACATCCAATCCGTAGCGCTCCGCGACGTCCATGAAGAATCGCTCCTCCCGCCGAATGTTGACCAAGGCACTGACAAGCCAGTCGACCAAGCGAAGCTCCAGGGGGCCTGCCTCCTTGCTTGGCGTGGGCCTGGTTGGCACCTTGGTAATGCGGAGGAGTTCTCCGGTGAGCCGGATGTAGCCTTGCATGTAGAGGCGGTCGTTTGCGAGCCAGTGGGAGATGACATGTTTGGAGAGGGTGCCAGAGGCGGCGCGGGCGAGAAAGTGGGATTGTGTGGCGCGCGTGAATTGGTCGCGGTTGAGGGAGAGGAGATGTGAGGTCAGGGGCAGGGATGCCATTGTATGGATGTTGAGGCCGAGGCTGAAGCGGAAAGGAGCGTAGTGCAGGTGAGTTGCGGCTGTTGCAAAACATCAGTTGGCCCGCACCCAAGCATTTGCCGTACGAGATGAGCAGCTAGAGACGTACGCTGCTTCTGGGCTCCAATCGTGATATCCGCCGGGTCCACGAGTGCATCGGTAGATGCAGAGTAGACGCAGTCGGTGTACTGGCCGAGACCCCACCATTGACGTCATTGCAACAACTCAAATTGGAAAGGCCGATGAAAAATGGAGCTCCGATTCATCAACTCTTGTGCTCGTTCAGCTCGCGCTTGGGCACAACCTTTTCATGCGCGCCACGCGCTTGCGTCCTCCCATGCTTCCAAGCCCACTGCCTGTCCTTCTCCTCTCCGTTACTGACGCCATTGAGCACATTCACTACATACTTTCCCATGACAGGCCAGAACTACGATGGAAGCTGCCACCTACGGCTAGATAGAGATTGATGAGCCGCGGGTGCGGATGCCGTGTGATGAGTTGGTCCTGCGTCGGAGTGATAGCATCCCAGCACAGGCGCCAGTGTGCGGCATCTCGCGCAGCAAAGCTCGGCATGGTTTTCGACACGATGCCATCAAGTGTTTCGGCCTGGAGAGGTGACGAGACCACTATCTGCTTTGCTTGTGGAGGAACGGAAATCCAATGGCGGTCAGCAGTTCTCGTTGTGTTTGTGAAAGACCGCGCATTCGTGAATTTGAACAAGCGGTTGCCGCTTGGTGGTGGCAGGACCTCTCCTCTGTCTCCCTACACAATCGCGGGCCTGTCCTTCAGTGTCTCATACTCTTCGTCACTCAGCTTGTAGTGCACGACGCAGACTCCAGCAGCTGTGACCTGCTTCTCGAGTGTATCGCCGTCTTTGATGTTCAGGATGCCCTCGACTTCGGACAGCAGCTGAAAAGTTCAGGCGCCGGTGGCAAGCAATACGCTGTCTGCCTCATAGACCCTGCCGTCCTCTGCAAGCCCATGACGCCGTTCTCACCCATTACCAAAGTCTGCACACCGCTGCACTCGTACTTCACACCCCTACTCACGGCCTCCTCCATCATTCTGGCCACGGCGTCTCCAGCGTCAGCCCATCCAGCTTAGCTTCAGGGTTCCAATACCCCTTCTCAATCTTCGGATCATCGAACCTAGTATTCTTCAGCAACCCGCCCCACCTCTCCCTCACACTACCATCGATTACCAGGTCGCTCGTCCCATCGCTCCCCCGCGCTCTCAAATCCGTCCGTATCCGCTCCGCAAGATCGCTCCCCTCATCGCTGAGCATGACCCAGCCGCTCTGATGGAAGAACCACTGTCCATTCGGGTTCCGAAGAACGAGCCAAGTCTTCCATGCATCCATGGCCTCGTATGCGACGTCCATGTAAAACGGCGTGGTGTAATCTGCGCGTACGATCTTGTTGATGTCGGTGGAGCTGGCGGAGCCTTGCCTGACATCTGGAGGGCGTCTGTCGACCCCGCACACGACCCGCAACAACGCTGTCATAGATACCTCCCTTCCAAATTTGTTCATATGTTCGACTGGACAGCGCTTAAAAGATAACAACCTGATAGATGTGAACGGTGTCGGTGGGAGGGCAACGCTGCGACTGTTCCAAGGCACTAAAGAAACTGCGTGTAGGAGACGATGCAGAACAGCCTAATATTTCATAAACGTGCAAACAGCCTTTCGGCATGAAACTTTCAGAGATACCATGGGTACTAGTGATCAAATTTCATACAAAAAATCTCACACGAAGCATGAGAAGCAGATTTTCCCAATTCGGCAGTTCCTATATCCGTCGTTTGCGGTTGCCTTTCGCCCTCGAGGTCCATGCACCGCTACGTCGTATCTAGCGCCTAGCCTTCCGCATAAGACAATGTGCCCAGACAAGCGCTGAGTCTGCGGCGCATGCTTTAACCACTTCACCAGCTCATTCATAATCGTCTCACTCAGACTGGTCCGTTCACCTGTTTTTTTGCCTGCATTTCGCAAGTCAAACTCCGTTCTCGATCTGGCGTCTTTGTACGTTATCCGTTCTTTTTCAACATCCAAACAATGATCTGGAGAGCGTATTCAGATTGACAAGGCCTTCATTATACATAGATCACAATTTACAAGACATGTTACTCGAACTTGTGCAGAGCCGTCTGCAAAGCTCATTGACAATCTAGCTTCACTCTCCACAGCAGCAGACGACATTTCCAATGCTATTAAAAAGGGCTGGGCAACATGACTTCGAGACCGCGAAGTATGGGGCTGACAATGTGGAGGCAATTTCACCTTCGAAGATGATGCTCAACACGGAGTCCCTTCCTCGCTTCAATAGTTGGATACAATGAATACGAGATGGTTACCGGCCTAGACAAACGCCTAGTCAGGGTAGCAAACATTTCACCAGTCTTTGAAATTGCGAGCGATCATGCGTGGCGCACTGAGAATGTTGGGGACAAATTACTTTTCAACAATACCTCAGTCACCCATACTAATACGTGCCGACCGGAGCAGGAGTCATTGGTCCAAGAGTCCATTCAAGGTAGTACCCGCCAGCCAGATGTGCTTTAGGAGAGTACCCGACCATAGAAGCTTACCAGCCGGCCAGCAGAAGCTTATCACCGATGGTTCAGATGTTCCAATCCATTCTCGGGTCCGAAACTACAAGGACAGGCGCAATCGTGCGAGAGAACGTACCAAGTCGACCTGTTACCGTACGACATGCAGCGATCTTGAAGGGATTTATGACCCACCAAATTGCCAAACACGTTGAAAATGAGTTCTTTGCCCTACCCCCACAAGCGGCTTTAACGGGTTTGCGGACTTCACGGCGTTTAATCAACGCTCACGGCGTTTAACAAGGCTAGCTCCGATGTACAACCACTGGCAAGGGTCTCGACATAGTGGTGAGCGAGCGCTAAAAGAAAATAAATAATATTTGGTTTTGTTGCACTCTGAACATTCGAAGGCCGCCTCCGAACATTGCCTCCATACGTTCGCTCATCGATATTGGAAGCTGAGCAGACACCAACTGCTTCGAGATCGCGTTCCAAGGGCTTCAGAAGTTCATATCAAGCCAAATCGTTTCGACCATACGACAGACACATGTCTCGATCCACACCTCCCCCTTCCTTATCAGCGGACAGCAAACTCGAAGCAAACAAAGAGAAACCGTATTTGGCTGAGGACGAGGAGGATAAGCAGACCTTCGGGTCTAAGGGACCGCCCATTGTGGCAAACTCGACCACTAATGGCACAGAGAAGGCGGATACTTCTGAAGATGGTGATACTGTCACTACGCCGAGAGGCGCCAAGGAGCCGCAAAAGCCTGTCCAATACCCTAAGGGAATCGAACTGTTCTTCATCATGCTAGCACTCGTGCTCAGTATCACCCTGATGTCCTTGGATCAGGTCAGTCCTATCGCTACGAGTTTATCGCAGAGTCGTTTGTTACAAATACTAGTACGCTAATCTTCACAATATAGACCATTGTTGCAACCGCTGTCCCAAAGATCACCGACCAATTCGGCAGACTTCAAGATATCTCATGGTACGGTTCGGCTTACTTCCTGACGCTCGGAGCATTCCAGTCCATGTGGGGCAAAGTTTTCAAATACTTCCCTCTGAAAACCAGTTTTATGGTGTCGATACTCATCTTCGAGATTGGGAGTTTGATTAGCGCGGTGGCTCAGAACTCAACGACCGTAATCGTCGGGCGTGCTATCGCCGGCCTCGGGGCCTCGGGTGTCGCGCCTGGAGTCTACACGATTTCCGCCTTTTCCGCTGAGCCCGCGAAAAGAGCCACCTACACAGGGATCATTGGTCTCACATATGGCGTCGCCGCCGTTGCTGGACCGCTCATCGGTGGAGCACTTACAGACGCGGCGACTTGGAGGTGGTGAGTTAACTTGTTGCATTGTTTAGTCTTCGCTTGAGAACAAGAGGCTATCTCCAGTTAGACACATCTTCTATGATCAGATCTGAGCTGACACGGAAACTTTAGGTGTTTTTATTTCAATCTCCCAGTCGGAGGGTTGGCCGCTTTTGTGATCCTGCTCACATTCAAGACCCCTGCAGCCTTTAAGCAGGTCGATGCTACGCTCAAGGAGAAGTTTTTGCAAATGGACTTTCCAGGGACGGCGCTTACAATGGGGGCATCCCTCGCATTGCTTCTGGCTCTTCAGTATGGCGGTATAACACATCCGTGGAATTCTAGCACTGTCATCGGCTTACTCGTCGGCTTTGGTCTTATGGTTCTTGCCCTTATCGTCCTGGAATTATGGCAAGACGAACGCGCCATGCTGACACCACGCCTTTTACGCCAAAGATCTGTTTGGGTCAATGCTTTGTGGGGCTTTTTCTTCGCAGGATCGTATTTCATTACGCTCTACTACCTACCCATCTACTTTCAAAGCATCGACAACCGTAGTCCTACTAGCTCGGGCGTTCGTCAAATTCCTCTGATCGCCTTGTTCAGCGTGACTACATTCGGCACCGGTAGAGCAATCACGAAGACGGGAATCGCCGCTCCCTATCTGGTAGCTAGCTCTGTGATCGTTACGATCGCTGCTGGTCTGCTCTATACTCTCGATATTGGCACTCCGACAGGCAAATGGGTTGGCTATCAGATCTTGGCTGGCTTCGGATATGGCATGGGCCTCCAAGTCCCAGTCATTATTGCGCAGGCTTTTGCTGCGCCAAGCGACATAGCTCCTGTAACCGCGATAATCATTTGTACGTTGATTTTCACCCTGCCCGAGGATATTCTCGATCTTCCTCCCCCCCTACAACGTACTTGAGCTGATTGTGTACGCTGTAATCAGTTTTTCGATCCATTGGCGCAACATTCTTGATCGCAGTCGCCCAGTCCGGCTTCGACAACCAGCTCGTGCACGAGCTTGCCAGCACCGCACCGAGCGTCGATCCCCACTTAATAACGGCTACTGGTCCTACATCCTTGCGCCAGGTGTTTTCTGGGGCGGAACTGGACGGTATTATCCGTGCGTACGCATGGGGCATTAAAATTCCATTTGCAATAACTATCGCGGCCTGTGGCATTACTGCCGTTACCAGCTTAAGCACCAAGTGGACCAATCTCAATACCAAGAAAGACGTTCCTTGATACAACTGTCCAGATAGCCATAGCAAGAGTTTTCGATCAGGAGATAGAGCAATAAGATACGAACCTTGCGTTTCACGTAAGACGTTTGACTGCTGTGCAGTTTTTCACTAATCTTAGTAGCCTGCAATATCAGAGGTGGAGGGAAGCATGAAATTACACTTACATTCTACACACGACCGTAAACTCCACCCCCGACCGTAAACTCCACCCCATCGGCCAACACTCTGTCCTTGAGCTCATTTAACATTCGTCTCCTGCATGTTGTATGACCTTTGCTTCCCTTCGCGCCTTGATTCCTGATGCACTCTCTACTACAAGTCCTAGCCAACGAGGACGGCTCCTGGAATGCGCGTCATTGTCGCCTGCAGATCCGCAGAGTAGCCAAGTCTATACCTCAACGGTGGTACGGTGTACTTGAGGCCTTGGTGGGCTGTGCAGCAGACTAAGTACTACTCGGGTGAAGAGAAACAATCACCAATCATTCTCTGCCACATGTTGCATAGAGCTTGGCAGGCGGATTCAGCCTATCAACCAGCCTAGTAGGAATCACCAATTATTCTCTGCCACATATTGCATAGATGTTAACAGGCGGATTTGCGGTTGATGAATATATTACTACTTCAGTATTTGCATTAGCAATCCAGAATTTATAAGATCCGGGACCACGGCATGTCTACTTTTCTTGTCATCTTAACCGAGCTTTAATTTCTAAACTGTTGAAAAGAGACTGTGTTGGGGCCAGAGTTCTTGGTTTTCCAAAACATAGTATCTGTGCGGCTCTTTAGGGATGGCGAAACAAACCTACTCTTCAGGGACAGCTCAAGAGTCTGGCCCCTCAGATTCTAACGAAATACCCCTACAGCAGGCTTTAAGAGGGGGATTAGTGCAGAAGTTCGAGATTCTAGGTATTGCGAATCTACTCTTCCTCCAAGTAGAAATACAACAGGCAAAAGCGGACCTTATCGCTACGATACAGAACACCTCTGATTACCCCGGAAACCGGACTGGAATTGCGGCGACTAATGACTCGGCTATCCTTGACTTTGTTAAGTGGGTCGCCGTCCGTTCCTCCCAGCCTAGCCGTGACCCTAGGTTGGAAGGTCAAGTTCAAGAACTGATGTCTCGGGTCCAATACTATAGTTAGCCTCAGTTTTCTTAACAAGCTATGTCAACTAGATAACTCAGAATATATCTAATGCGCTGAGCAGACAAGGCCATTCTTCAACAACGGCAAATCCTTAGCCTCCCAGCTTATGATGTCGTTCCATTGGGGCGCCGAAAAAAGGACAAATATTTCCGGCACTTCGATGAGAAGGCCTTGCCTAAAAGGTTTCGATATGCTGATAGGGACCTCTTTGAAACTCATGAATTGGTGCATAAGGACAAGTGGGGAACGGGAGAGTACGTCTCTCTGGACCCTTGCACTTGCTCCGAAACTTGCCCAACAGGCTTTGCTGGACTTGCAAATATCGGATCTTGGACTCTGGCTAACGTTCCTGGAAATGCCCTCGCACTACTGTATCTAGTGCTCCTTTCTATGATTCCCACAGGGACAATCATTGTGTTGTACGCGGTACCATCCGTTTGGGGCCGATTGGGCTTTATCGTTGGAGAGTCTGCAATCATGATCGCCATCCTAGCACGAAAGTTAGCCGATGGTAATGTACTTGCTTATATGATTGGGTAAGTCTAAGTACTGAGCTTATGCATTGCTTCACACCTTCCCGGCTAACCTATTAATGCCAATTAGAATCGCCGCTGTTCAGGTCGTTTTTGTTGGATCGGTCATTAGCTCCCAGTAGCACAAAGCATTGATGTCTGCTGAACAGTATGCCAGACTTGTACACAACGGTTTTTTATGCATTCTACAACTTCGCCACTATGTCGCACGTCTGTTAATGTAATTACGTGTTCATTCATAGTCATTTATGTACTGCGCGTCCTTCGCACGTATTTACACCTCACGGAAGTCACCCTGAGTAAATTACACATATTCTGTTGCGTTCAGCTTATTTAGATTGTGTACTTGTAACGAGCAGATCACGAAGTTCGTTGTGGTGTTGTAGCATATTGCGCTAAGGCCCAATAAGGTCCTAGCGTGCCAAGTGAGTTGGCTGCGCATAACCTGCGCCGCGCACAGGCTTCAGGGAAGTCAAGTATTATTCACTCAATGCCATCAAGTCATCCTTTCACTATTGATCCTAGCGTGAAGTAAATACTATTGCCTATAGCTAGACCTCACCTCACAGTACTAGCTAAATTTAGAAGTCGATTTAGCTAAGGGTACTAACCAGGGTAGTGTCACGGTAACCTTAGAGGCTACCTAACAAGCATGGATATACTGCTGGTAGTAGTATATCTTAGAGATATCGCGCACTGGTAGCCAGCCAATAGATTATTAGATGGGTGGCCCGTCTACTAGCTAATTGGTCAAAGCATGGCGCTAGCCACCCTTGGCGAGGGCTGCGACGAAGTGAGAAGATAGATCCATGCTGGATAGGGGGGAGAGGACCTTTTCTCCTTATCTAATGTCTTATACCTACACGTAGATACCGAATGTAGTATATTAATCTAGCCTACCTAGGCCTTAGACATCTTACTTATGTTATAAGGGGTTTCCACGTACCTAACCGTAGGTTTAGACCTTATGGGTATTTAGTAATTTAAGCGTAAGGGATGGTGGTACTAAAGAGGTTAGGTGAATATCCTACACTATATAATAGTAT